>NC_139723.1:42604209-42793934 GCF_964211835.1 Anser anser
ATGTTAGCTCTGCTGTCTTCTAAAAGCACTGTTCAGGGTATGGTATCTCCTGAAGGGTTCTGGTTGAAGAATTTTTCTTTACTGTTTTCTGCTCCTTTAAAAAAAAAAAAAGTGCATTCGAATTGTGTGCTACTCCATATACAGATGAAATTTGTGCTATCCCAGGAGTGCGGATGAAAAGACTTCAAAATGCTGCATTTAACCACACAGGAAAACAATTACATATTTGAGGAAAGGGCACTGAGAGGTTAAATGAAAAGTTGGGCCTAGAGGAAAGCTGACTGCTGTGGAACAACACAGCAAATTGTTTTTAACATATTACCCAGCAGAAGTCCGTATTTAAGTTAAAGTAACTTAAAACAGTTCTTTTCAGCTGTTTTAAAATCCTTAGTTTTAGATCTTGAAGCCCCTTACATGCCCTTCACAGCAGAACTCCTGGAAACTTAGTCACTTTCAGTATGTTTGAGGATTATGGCCTGTTATTAAGCATGCACAAATGTTTGTTTGCTTTTAATTACTGAAAAGTAAAAAAGTCAGCTCTGCTCACCAATGGGTATGAACTGCTATAGACCTGTAAACCGTTAGAGAGTTGCAACAGTCTGTATCAGCCATCTATCCTATCTGTAGACTGTCTCCCTGATTTCTAGGAAACAGCAGAGTCCTTTATTCCTTTGGTACTTCACCCAGAAAATTCAATAGTTGGGCTTCTCCACCAAAACCTGTGGCTCAGCTCTGACCCGAAGGGACCACGTCTTTGGAAGAAAGGGTAGTTCTCTCTCTGTATTCATTCATTCCTCAGCCTCTTTGTTGAGATGGTCAACAAGGATACCAATTGTGACGGTGGTTTTCTATAATATGGACACCTGCCCATTAGGAAATGGACGGAGACCACCAACTCATTTCACATAAGCTAGCAAACAGCTGTCAGATGGTAAACAACTTGTGGTCACTATTGTTCCTGGCTGGATTAGAACCAGTGACCCAGAGGTGAACAGCTCATATCCTGTTACCAAGGACATGTGTCACAGCTCAGTAAGCAGCTACTGCGTTTTATGTTTAATTGGAAAGTTTGAATTAGATCTACCAGTTTTGCCTGTTTTGTATATTCTTGTATATTTCAAAGCTTCTTGTATTTTTTTTTCCAGTTTGTACTGTTCAATTTGTCAGTTTAGGGTTTTATTTATTTATTTCACTTTCCAATTTCTCAGGACACGAGGCCAGAAATATATCAAAAAACACATATTCTTTTTTAGTGATCTGTGTATTGTACCTAATCAGTAATAACATCTTTTTTTTTTCTGCCTATGGGTGATACAGATGCATACATGTAAAATCAGCTTTTATTTGATTTTCAGAAAGAAAAGGTTTTAGCTTCTAAAACTGCGGGGAAAGTTTCCCACTGCAATCTGAGGCAGCTGTTGTTGGGCTGTCTTCCTGAGCCTGCAGACAGCTTTGTGTCCTTGTCACTGCTCTAAACTTTGTCAAACTGTGACAGAATGAAAAGTCATCTTTGATGTGTGTTTTTATTTTTGCTATTCATAGTCATGTCAGCATTAATGAAATTTGTAACAGCAACACTGGAGTCCTCCCCAGCATGTGTGAGAAGTAACTTAACTCGTATCATATGATGGCTTGGGAAATAAAAAGCAGCCTTTTGAAGTGTTTTTGTGGCTTTCATAATTTTTTATATGTATATTTGTAAGCCATAGCCTTTTTTTTTTTTTTTTTAAGTAATAACAGAGAGCCTGGCATTATCTAACTCACATCCCGACAGAAATGTTTGAGATGGTCATATTGCTTCTAGATTTTCCTTGAAGCCAGCAGTGCCAAAAGAGAGAGAAGCTGGTTAAATCTTCATATTGGGATGTGATGATGTCCTTTTGTTGGACACGAGCATGGGAGGGGAGGGAGAAGTGTAGATGGTTCACCTGGACTTTGGGAAGGGATATGGGAGAGTGCGGGCTGCCTCAATTTGGGCAGGCACAACTGTTGCCATTCCCTGTGAGCTATACAAATGCATGTATGTGTATTCAGTGGAGTAAATGCTCTGCAAGAAAGCCTAGATGCAGCAGGGGGTTTCTGACTGTCTGTAGTGTAGTGCTAGCATAGATCATGTTTAATTACAGGATAAAGATTATCATTTTTCATTGAGCTGTTGAACAGGCCATTGAATGACCATGTAATCTCTTTAAGGCACTGACTGCTTACCACTATGCAAGCACGTCATTCCTTATGCTTGTTTTTTTTTTTTTTTTTTTTTAATAGCTCAGTTTGAGGTACTTCTTTAACTTTTGCATTACTTGCACTCCCCCTTTTTATTTGCATTTAAATAAATGAACAGAAAAAAAAATCAGTGCAGGTAACCAAAACGCTTAATGATGTAATCCTGATGGATTGACAAGATCCATCCTTAGCATCCTTAGAATATTACATACATCAAATACATGATGTAATGTCTTACAGTTGGTAGTTAATAAATTAACCACCATTGACCCTGTAAATCAACAACAGTTCTGACTTAACAAGTAGACAGCCTTTTAAACATTTCAAGAAGTGAACTTGCCAAATGTCCCATTTCTTGTATTGAATAAACTTCAGTTTCAATGAAAATTGAACTCCAGTACCTCTGTACTTTGCCAGTCAGGCCTAGAGGAAGTTAATTCTGAAGAAGGTGCTTCCTTGCCGGCTCTTCTGTCAGGAAGAATCAGGATGCTAACTAATACAGCCTGTGTGCAGAAAAACTGTATTCTGTAGCTGACAAAGAGCGTGATGAGCGAGCAGCACGCACAAGCTCAAACATCCAGGAGAACACAAAGACAGACTCCCTTGAGAGCAACAGGAAGCTTTAAATCAAAAGGCCATTATTTTTCTGTGTCCAATAAGAGGCAGGGTAATCTTCATACCAGAGAACTCAACTCTTATATCTCAATTTCTTTTTAGGAGGTTTCAGTCCTGTGCAATTATCATTGGGTAGTGCCTTCTGTGACATGTGACAGGTATGAGTATTTCTAATCCTGGTACACGGCTCGGACAGGGAGCTGGGGCTGTGGTGGGCTGGCTCTTCTGCCCACCATTGTAATGGACTGAAACCCCTTTTCCATCAGCAGTTTTTGAGTAACGCCCCTATACACACGTAGTGTGTCTATATATCTCTATAGCAGTGTCCTGTATGGTTATACTATATATCTGTAAAGCAGTGTATAGTGTAGCAGTCTTTCTCTGCCCTTTGGGTTGGTTGGTAAAGGTTGAGTCTCAGGTGACCACACTGGGATATAATTGTTGGTCTTTGCTTTTATATGATTACCGAGTCGTGAAGGGTTATTATTTTTTGTTTCTCTTCAGTCCTGTCGTGGCGGTAAAAAATAGCACAAATGGCAGATGTTGCCTGCATTGGGTAATGCTTAGGCAGTAACGTAAGCATCGTAAGGGTATCTAAACCCTGAAATACCTGATCTATTAAAAATAGGGCCTGTATCTTTTGGACCTTCTCAGATCTTCTCATTCATGAAATGAAACCATTGTGCTTGTGTCTATTAGAGGTATGATTTCAGCGCCTTGAGTTGTCGCTGTCAGAAGGTTGGACAGGAATGTTCTCATGATACACAATTATAATCCTGGAAAAATGTGCTCACATGTGAACACCTTAAGGCCCATAGTCTTCACAGGGGAGGTTCTCCAGAAAATTTTAAACCATTCAGGCATGTCAAACTTGTTAAGGAAAAACTTAAGCCCTCAAACCATGAGACATTTCTGGAAGTCTTGGTTTCCCGAAGTCCTTCACTCCACAGTGGTAGGCAAACACTTTTATCCCAAGTGTTTGGCTCTCAGAAACGTTCTTTTTTAGAGAGAGCTTGCTCTCTGCTCAGGTAGTTGTTGCACAGTCTTTCAAGCAAGGTAGCTGTTGAATGGTTAATACAGGTAGCATTGGTATCTGGAAAAAAAACAAAAAACAAAACAAAAAAAACCTTAGGCTATATGTTGCAATTCCAGTAACTTGGAATGGAACATTGTAAGATGCTCTGAAATAGAAACATTTCATGCCTTTTGAACAAATGGGCAGTAAATTAGCAAGCAGTGGTTTTTGGCTGTCGCTCATCGCCTGATTTAAGATCAGTCTCTTAGTGGAGCAGAGGTCAGATTTGCTCCTGAAACTGCTCAGTATGGAAGGGACTGCAATTCCCAGCAGCAGATTCCGTAGCTCTTTCATAAGTATGTTAATGTAATACCACGTGAATTTTGAATGCTAATCATGGGGAAGATATAGGTAATACTGTGACATGCACAGTAGAAATGAATACATCGACTGAACCACTCAGTCACTTCAAAATTGGAATTGGAAATCTATCAAATAGTGCTAATGAAAACAAATATGGTTTCACTCTTGTGTCGCTTGAGGATGCATCAGCATTGTGCAAATGTGTACGATAGGGAAGGAGTTTTGGTTTTCTGCGTGCTTCTCACTTCAGATGCACCAGGGCATTTCAGTTTGATGACTGAGACACTGGGACCGTGACCCAAGTGCTCGGTAACGTGATACGGGGCCTTCCCCCGGCGGGTCGAGGGTTCCGGCCTGCCTCGAGTCAAGGGTGACTAAAACTGGTCTCCACCTGACAGCTGCTCCTCGCTCCGGGGGGAGGGAGAGGCGGTGGTCCTCACACGGCTCTTAGCAGCCCACTGACAATTTCTCCTCTCCTCAGGCCCTTCAGAAGGGCAAAGGATTTCATTGCCTCCGTTTAAGCCCGTGGGGAAGTTGAGGAGGAGCAGCAGCGTGCTCAGCGGTACAGGACGCCGACTGGCTGAAGCCAGCTCTGCCATGCTCTGGTGAAGGGCGAGGCCTGTGGGTGAATATTGTGCTGGTGAGGGCAAAGGGGAGACATTTCCTCTTCTCCAGAAAAGCCACTCGGGCTTTTCACAAGAACCAGTATTTTGCAACAAAGATGCTGCCAGTAAAGAAGTCCTGTCTTGAACACCAGCCTTCATGCACGTATTTGAGCATTAGAAACCAGTATGTTAACAGAAGTATGGTGCCAGGACACTGATGTTGTTATTTTTTCTTGATACTTTTTTTTTTTTAAACTTTCTTGTTAGCTAAATTTTACAGAAGGCAAGGTAGCTCATTTCCAGCAGACAGACACCCAGAATCTGTTGACAGCACTTGAAGGATAGTGTACAAACTGCTGCCTCGTATTACCATTGGCCATGAGACCACGTACCGATCTGTTACTTAAATCAGTGTTATGGCTTGCAGGCATTTGTGCCACCAACTCAGCTGTCTAGGCACTAAATTATAAGAAATCATGTAAGAAAGGACTCAAAATCCATCAAGTGACATCTCATCTATCAAAAAAAGGGAGAAAAATGTATGGATTTTGTCACCAGAATGTTAAAGGGAAACAGTTCAGTCTGTCTTCAATATGGAATAAAATGAGAGGCATTTTTACTCAATGTCATATACATGTTTGAACTCTGTAGCGTTTTGAGTGTTGCTGTCACCAAATATAAGAAAATAGGGTCCATAAAGGAAAACCGCAAAAGACCACCATATTAATCATTGGTTGTTTTTTCCATTACATCATTTGTCCTGTAGCGTGGAAATTGTATGATGAATGTAATGTGCTTTTTTTTTTTTTTCTTACGAGTATAAGGAATGAGTTTCTGTGGAGTGTGCAAATGTTGAGCACAGTTTTGCATAATTCCAGTACACAATGAGGCTAGAGGCTTTAGGTGCATTTCAGTGGCGTTTTTAGCAGCTTCACCTAGATTTTGGCACCAACTATGGATACATATATGCATTTTAAAAAAGCAAGAAGAGTGTTTGAACAACAAAAAAAAAAGAAGTTAATTCTTGTTCAGCTGATTGTGGAGGCTTAAGACCTCTGGGTATGGCAGCCTCCAGAGATATTTGCAAATTTTCGGTTAAAATAAATGAAATCACAACTGGTAGAAACATACTGTGTTTTGTTTGTTGTCTTCTTGCTCTTTATTTCTTCTGATACACTGAAAGGCCACTGATGTGATCCACTTGCTTCTGGTCTTGTCCCTGTGTTTTCATGTAGTCTGCCTTCGGCAGTCAGAATTTTCCTCTGCTGTTTAATTTCGTAATTTCTTTGTATATGAGTGTTATGTTGTATAAAGTAACTATGTTTGCCTGTGGAGTTATCTTTACTCTATTTGGCACACAAAATGTATGTAATGGACCTGTCAAAAAAACAATTAAATGATGTAATGCCTTAAGAAGAATGCTCAGCAGATCTATTGTTAAGTTCTGGAATATGCGCCCATGTTCCTGGATGGTTTTGCTATTCCTGTTTTGAATGAAAAAGGGGGGAAAAACAGCTTCTCTTCTGATGACTGACTTGTGTGATGCAGTTTTGATTAGCTAAATCTGCCTTATTCAGTGAAGCTAATGTGGTTTGACAGGACCTTGATGAGGAAGCAATCATTTCTGTTGATAGTAAACAGTTGGTCACTTTCAGCAGAGATAGGAATGCCGTCCTTTGTCTTGAATGACGCATGATTTGTTGGTTTAAGTCCTAGCTAAATTCAAAAGTTAAGTCTGAGCAGAATGGGAGAGAATATAGTACCAGAAGTAGATGTTTATGGTAGACTCCACAGTCCTCATAAAACTGGGGCTTTATTGTCTTGGCTGGCATAGAGACACAAAAGAGGGAGAAAGACATTTTGTGTTCTGAAGTGCTTGCAGCGTAAAGGGCTGCAAAAGAAAGCTCTGGTTCCAAGACATATAGGTTAGGATAACTGTGGTCCTCTACCCCCTCCCCTGTATTTCTCTAAGACAGAGCAGGTTTTATTAGCATACCGTAGAGTACTGCCCAGAAGGATAGCAGTGGACATGAACATTAGGCTGATGAAAGTACTGAAATTCAATAAATAAGCCACACACAAAAAAAATATAACAAATATGATACAGGGTTGTGCAAACTAACTTCCAGTGTGGAGTGATTGTTTAGTTATGGAGGATGCTATTTGACTTGAATTTGCATTTAGCTATGATTTCTGCGCATATATACAGTCAAACGTTTGAGGCAAAGTCTTAAGTGTTTTAGTCTTTTATTCTTGATATAAATTAACAAATTTATTTGTTTACCAAACATATGCAGGAGTAAAAGGGATGCTAAGAAGTTATAAAGGGAATCTAGGTGGGGGAATTTTACTTTGCTTTTCATTTTTCTCTTACTGCAAGCTGGCCATTGTTAATGGGTGTGAAGGAGATAATGCCACACGTGACAGGCTGAGAAAACGGAGCTTGTTGGTGAAATACTTATTTTTTCAAAGAATTCTTGATCTAGAGATTAAGTGATGCCTCATGCCAAAACGACAATACAGTTTAATTGTTGAGGGTCTGATTCTGACAGCTTTATCCTTGCAGGGGCCCAGCTTCTTGCCCGGTGGTCCTCTTTGCCCTAGGGGCATTTTATGGGTGGGTTGAGGGCCCAGCTGATGTAAGTATGTCCCTGGCTTGTTCAGACTTGAGAATGTCATCTCCCACCCTGCCAACTGGTTGCAGATTCGTCTTCCGTTATATGGCCTAGGAAGAGATAGATGTGCATGTCTAATTTCTGTTCACACTGTTGCAGAGCTAAACTTTGGCAGTAATTCAGATCACCAGTGCCAAGGTGACTGGGACTGAAAAAAATGTAACAAATTAGAGCAGGTCTGTAGCTTGGACTTCGCAGAGCAATAAAGGTAATAAATTGTAAGAGATGGAAACAACATGTTGGTGGTATTCTTGTCCTCCTCATCTGGATGTGGTCTTGATTCAGCTAGTTGGCTGAATTAATTGACCCCTCCTCCCACATGCACTTGTTAGAGAGACTACAGGGGAGGTTATATGAAGTATATGAACTCGAGCTGAATGCTTTTCTGTAAGTGGGAAGATAATTTTCCATTCTTACGTAATATTTTTGGCAAGGCAAATTGAATATGGCTCCCTCTAGAGCCTGTCTACTTTGTGGTTTCCCTCTGCCTTTTCCTTTGTTCTTTCTTTTTTTTTTTTTTTTTAAAATCATGTTTTGGTATGGAGCACACTGTTCAGCTCATCTGGGTTTAGAAACAGATGTTGTGTACTAATTACCTCCTGCATCACAGCATGCTATGCAGGTATCAAACTACTAGGGCAAACAGACAATAGATGATTCTTTCTGCTACATTCAAAACTGCATCTCTTTATGTGAACTTTTTTTTTTTTAATTTTATTTTTTATTTAAGACAGAGAAGTGTGTGGGTTCACTTACTTTTTCCCTCTTCCATTTTTTTTTTTATTTGAAGAGAAACGTTCTCCTTCTGCCTTTGCCAAATTATTTAGGAGAAGAGTGTAAATTAAAGCCATTTATCTTGAAATGTGCTATTGGAGCAGACTGTTTATACAAGTGTAAGAAATTGTAACACAGGAGTATTTGGTCTGGTCTGCAAGGAAAAGGTTTTTCTTTTTTCTTCCTTTAAAAAAAAAACTTTTTACATACGGAATATTGGTTATAACAGAAAAACTGTTTGATGCTCCAGTTTACGCATCGATATTTTAGTGCAGTTGGGGCAATGGTGCTTTTATGAGGAACGTAATTTTTGTTGCAGTGTTGCTAAAATAAATTTGTTACTAGTTATACTGTGATCAGTTTGAGGTAGAATAGTCCATGTGTGTGGCAGAGTATTTTTGACTGGAGAGTGCTCATTGTGTGCATCCTGAATAAGCAATCATCGGCTAATACAAATCTGTTGATTTTTCTCCATCAGTTGGTGGACGAGTGAGCCGGGAGCTAAATTACACACGGCAGAAGATTGGAGAAGAGGCCATGTTTAACCCCCAGCTCATGATTCAGACTCCACAGGAAGATGGTGCTAATGTACTAACAACAGAAGCACTCCGACAGCACCTTGACTCTGCGCTTCAGGCCAGCAGAGTACATGTCTATATGTACAACAGGTAGGGGGAAAAGTAAAAGTTTTCCTGTTACCCGTAACCACTAAAAAGTGGACGCATGCTTTCCTCCCCATGCTTTTAAATGGTTAGCACTTCAGAGCCTGTCCCGTAGGATGTTCTGATTTGAACGTCACTCGTTTCTGATGCTTGACATTGTGGCATGATAGCAGCGATGATTTGGCTTTTGACAAATAAAATGGGATAAATGGCGTTGGAAGAGATTTAGAAAACGTACCTCTATGAGCAGCTGTACAGTATCCAACACCTGTCGTCAGTAAGGTGTGATGTCTGTGTTCTTAACATAGGACCTTACCTGTGGGATTCCCAATGTTGAAAAGCCTTCCATATTAGAGATGAATTCCTTTGTTGACACTGTCGTGAGGCACATAACGTCTGTGAACACTAGTACAGTTTACTATCCTTCTAGTAGTTTGGACATAAAGGGAAATGGAATTGCGTGAGAAGTGGCAGTGGGTGAAATAACAGCTGTTTGGTAACGTAGAGTCATAGTAGGATTGGCCTTCAGAGTGCCTGTGCGCATACTGAAGGTTGGGAGTTGCATGCAACAAAAATCTTAAAGGTACGTCTTAGGAGGGTACCGGTTTTGGGCTAGTGAGCTATCTTCCTGAAAAGTGGTTCCTTCAGAGTTACTGCTTACATGATGATGTGCCTATGGACACTGTCTGAGGCATGAACCCCAGTATCTTTCAGGACATATCTTCGGCACATCAATGAGTTAATGCCAAAGCTCTAATTATCTTTTGCCTGGCTCCTGCTTTGTTTTAAGATGCTACAAGTTATGACAACAGAAGTCGTAATGCGTCTGAAAAAGGAAGGCAGAAATCCTAATGGTTTCTTTCCTCCTGCATGTGAGAGTCAGTTAGGAATATGCTAGTCCTCTGAGCCTGAAGACAACTTCTCTCTCAGTTGTGTCATAGAGTAATACCTGAAATCACAAGTGGTCTCATTTATATAAAGCCAGATTTCTGTCCCATTAAGCAATGTGGGCCATCCTGCTCAACCAAAAGCAGCTCCATTTACAGAAAGTGTTTACAATAACTGAAACATATCTATTCTGTAACTGCAAGAAGAAAGGCCTTTGCTTTTTATGTGAGGAGTGATATATCTATGATGAATAAAATTTGCCATCCTCAATGATTTGCTACTTGAGGCCAACGTGTGAATATAAGTTGCAATTTTAAAAGTATGTTACATTTTAAAAATAACTTTTCAGTAATTGTTGAAGAAAAATGTGTTATTTATCTTTATTACAGACAATGGAAATTGGAACATTTATGTTATAAATCAGGAGAACTCATCACAGAAGCAGGTTACATGGACCAGGTATGCATAGCAGGGATTTCGTTATAAGCTTTTTGTATTCTCATGATTCAGTTTGCTTAGACTGTAGATTGTATTCTATTCTAACTGGTTTTTTACCCCTTCTGATTTTGACAGATCATAGAATATCTTTATCCTTGCTTAATTATCACTCCTCTGGACTGCTTCTGGGAGGGAGCAAAGCTACAGTCAGGAACTGCCTATCTATTGTAAGCATGCTTTTGTATAACTTTCTAGTCTGACTGATTTTAATTGTGTAACTATGTATGATTTTGAGTTTTAACAAAAAAAAAAAAACCAAAACCGTAGTGTCTCTACAGAAAATATGCATGGATTATTTTTTTTTTCATTTCTGATTCTAAGAGTTTATTTGTAGGCATTGATTTAATTCCTATGTTGTTTTTTATTATTCTGCTAGCCTGTAAAAGAAAATGTAAGTTCTGAATCCATGCTTTAAGAATTTTATCCTTCTTTTGGAAATAAACTTTTTTTTTTCCAATACATTACAAAAAACATTCCTTAATAAGGATTTTATTCCTAAGAAAATATCTTGGGTTAAATCTCAGGTGTTCCTAAGGACCAAAAAAACAAATCCTTTGCTTATGAGATCATTAAAGAAACTATATATAGTATCTTTTGTGGGTGGTTTCTCACAATTTAGAAGTGTGATATTATAAGCCCTGAATCCTTCAAAGAGTTAATTGTTAATCTGTGCAGGCATTTCTGTTAATTATGCAAGAGTTAGCATTTGAGTTATTGTTTCTGTCCTGGTTTGCATATCTCTGTAAAAGCAATTTGCAATGGCCATCTCGTAACCTTTAGTGTACAGTTTTAGATGGGGAAATAAGGGGGTTTGTGTTTTCTGGTTGGGAGATTCGGAATAATGACTTAAGCCTGGTTAAGCAGATACAGTGTGGTTTGAACCACAGAATAAGGCAGCCAAAAGCCTTTCTAGTCTGTCAACATCACAAATTCAGAAGTGGGGGGTGGGAGACGTGACAGTGATAGTGGTGACAGCCATAGTAGCAGGAAGGCTTGATGGTTGATAGTCAAGCTGCCAAGGCATTTGAAGGAGCACAGCATTGTTATAGATAAACAAACATCAGCTTTATTGATTGATTACATCTGCAAGATGATTATTATAGTAACAAGAAGTAATCTGATACTATGAGAAATGCTTTCTTTCCTCAGCCCCCTCTGTTCTTTCCCACTCCCCTCCCCCTAATTCTTTAAAGCAGCAGTTGGCTGCTTTTTTGTTATTTAGGTGCTTGATAATTTGTTTTGCTTTTCTTGCAAATGGAAGTATTTTTAACCTGTGAGTATTCCCTTTGATATAATAACTTTGTAAGAACTGAGTATTTTTGTTAGAATTACGACAGGGTTACAAGAAAAGTACATAAAACAAAAGTGCTATTAAAACACACCTTACGCTAAATGAAACAACCTTACCATTAAGGGTTATAGCTTGTAACAGAAAATGACTCAATTATTTGTGCAAATACGAATTTTTAAAGGATGCTTGTTTCAGTACTTCTTTTGTCTTCCATTTTTTAAATAATTTCTCCCTGATTTCTCTTGCAGAGGAAAGCCTCCTTTACAGTGGATCAACTTTGACCCCTTAGAATTCTTGGAAGAGTTAAAGAAAATAAACTACCAAGTGGAGAGCTGGGAAGAAATGCTGAATAAAGCAGAGGTTGGTCATGGTTACATGGATCGACCTTGCCTGAATCCTGCTGATCCTGATTGCCCAATCACAGCTCCCAATAAAAATTCCACCAAAGTAAGTTTTCCTATCCTTTTGTGTATCTGCTTATGGGAGGAGGGACGCAGGGAAGAGAGAAGAAGGTACCAAGCAATATGTAGTTCATATTCTTGACCGACGTCATTTTTCAGTTCCTGTTATTTGCTGCTAGCCCAGACTCTCTAACTTTCCGTCATTCTGCAATGCGGTACTTAATCCTGCATATTTAGAGAGAGAGTACGGTTGTCAGCTGCTGGCCCAGCATGGCAAAGTGGTGATGGGGCACTTAGCAGACTTAATGCAACAGAGAGAGATAGCCACTGCTGGAATACAGCTCAGCTACTCTGTACACTCGCACCATGCAGCAAAGCCTTCCTTCAGGGAGGGCCAAGTTTGTTGACATTTGTGAAGAATTTGAAGTAATGGGTCCCAGTTTTATATATCTGTCTGTCAGTCAGGCTTTGGAGAAGATGCTGTTCGGTCACTTGATCTGTTGAACACATTTCTCTTTGTGGACCTCCTAGGCTATCTTTAATATCAGTCACTATAATGCACAGGGTGTTGAGCTAGGGTGTGACTTTGTCTGAAGTTATGCAACTGCTTGATTGCTTCTTTATCACTTTTTCTAGCCTCTTGATGTAGCCCTTGTTTTGAGTGGTGGATGCTATGGACTGTCCAGAAAATACATGCATTGGCAGGAAGAGTTGATTATTGGTGGTACAGTCAAGAATAGTTCTGGTAAACTTGTCAGGTAAACAAACAAATGGTTAAAGAAAATTTTAAGGTTTTTCCCCAATAGGGTTTGGTTTTTGGAGCATGGGGGGAGGATCATGCAAAATCAGCTGCCTTTCATGTGTATTATAAACTGTCGTTTAGGAGGATATGCCTCAAGAGAACAGAATTTAAAAGAGTGATTGGACAGTTCTTTAAGGAGGTGTCGTTGCTTCCTGCTTCTAACCTCAGAATGATAATGTACATTGCTCAGAAAAAAGGTTTTTTCCTGGCAGCTTTGTTGTTTAGCATGTATGCATAAAGCACTGAACAGCGTTTAAAGCACCGAAAAACTTTGATCATGTTTTGAAATATGATCAAAGGAAAAAGGGGAAAAGTAATATGGGTAATGTGCTCACACGTTTAACTTTTCTCAGAATTCAAAAATCTCCACTAAGCTTTTTGTTTAGACTTAATATGCAGAAAAGTCTATTCTTTATGTTACTACATCCTCAATACATTTTTGACTGATAAAACAAAACCCTTTGTTTCAGACCTCTTGAACAAGTCATGGAACACTGGATTTCAGGGGGGGAAAAACGTATGAGAGAGCTGTCCTGAAAAATATAGGACACACTAAGCTAAATGAAGCACAATTCTCCCATATTTAATAGAAAGAACTTTTTCTAGAATTTTTGATGCGGATTTTGAATTTTTTTTACATTGACACTAAACATGAAGCTTTATTTCTTGCAGTAAGTCTTTCAACAAGTAAAATCATAGAATCATAGAATGGCTTGGGTTGGAAGGTGCCTTAAAGATCACCCAGTTCCAACCCCCTGCCATGGGCAGGGACGCCTCCCACCAGACCAGGCTGCCCAAAGCCCCATCCAGCCTGGCCTTGAACACCTCCCGGGATGGGGCATCCACAGCTTCTCTTGGCAACTTGTTCTTGTGCCTCACTACCTTTACAGTGAAGAATTTTCTCCTAACCTCTGTAGAATCATAAGAATATACTTAGCCAAAGAATTTATGTAGCCAAAGAATATATTCTCAGTGAAAAATAAAATAGTTCTTTAACATTCTAAAATTGTTGGATACAGTTGCATACTGTGGAAAGTCAGGATACATAATTGTCCTTGTATACTCCTCAAGGGTTTGCAGCCATCATGACTTTAATCTGGTATTTCTCCCCAAGGGTTGAAAAAAAAAACAAACCAAGGTCTTCAAATGACAAATTTCCAACAGCATTTACACGATCTTGTAGAAATAACTGTTCCTGTGGCCTCTTCACAGTAATCTGTCTGTTAATTATGATCCTTACCACTGATTTACAGGGTTACATTCTTTGCTTACAAAACCTATCCTACCAAAAATAATGGCAAAACTATCATTAACTTCAGGGAAAACAGATTTAGCCTCAATACTGCATAGACCAGTACAGCTGCACCAGATACATAGTAGAATAATTATACTCTGTTCAATTTTAATATGAACACGTGCCCTATAAAATCGAGAACTCCTGCAAGCTCCTATTAGGCACTCGTTTGGATTTTCATGCCATGAAAATAATTTCCTGAAAAAGCTTATTTTATGCCTCTTCTCCTCTCATTTCTCTCCATGTTACAGTGCCCAGGCTTTGCAAACCATGTTTCAGTTAATGACTCCTAAGCAAATGTATGAACACTTCAAGGGGTATGAATATGTTTCACATATCAACTGGAATGAGGATAAGGCAGCAGCAATTCTGGAAGCCTGGCAGAGGATGTATGTTGAGGTAAAACTGAAAATAACCTAGAATGCTGTACTATAAAATCTTACTGAGATCCACATCTCACAGCTTTTTACAGTATCGCTTCAGGGAAGATGCTTAACTAAAACTGAGATTTTGCATCTCGGCCTTAAAGATGATTTATTCTCTTTTTAATTGAGAAGCTGCTTGGTTATTCAGATATGAAAAGCCACAAAGGCTTTGCAATTTGCTCTCTCGCACATTTCTGCTTAGCTGAGAGTGAGAAGGAACTTGAAGATCTGCTTGGAATTCAAAAGCAATTGGTTGGCGTGATTATTCTAAAGGTGTCTGGAAAACATTAGCTAGCCGTTGACTGCTCTCCCAGCAGCAGCCCGGGTGGGGAGGCCATGTGACAGTGCCTGGCCTTTGTGTCCCAAACTCTGACCTCTGCTGTGCTGCCTCTGACCTCTGTGAAATGTCCAGGCAGAGGGGGAGAGAGGAGGACCCTGAGGAGCGTGCTGGCCTTGGATTAAAGGCAAAACTCATACAGCAGCAAGTCAGTGCCAGAGTTACGGAAAGAGGAAACCTTTGCACTTCAGCATTTAAATTAAATGCTTGAAATGAGCTGCGAATGCAGTAGCCTTTCCTGAAGGATGCAAATTTTTGTTTGATAAGGTGTAGCTTGCAGGAAATAATTATAAAATATGCTTGTTTCATATAGCATCCGTGAAATTTCCTGTGTAGGGCATGTGCTTTAAAAGGAACATAAAGGCAAAAGCAGTTTCAGATGTGTGCTGTAGAAAATGGTAATTTTTCTAATTAGTCACACCAAGTTTTGTTTCTCTTTTCATAGGTTGTTCATCAAAGTGTTGCACAAAACTCTACTCAGAAGGTGCTTTCCTTTACTACAACCACCCTGGATGACATCCTGAAGTCATTTTCTGATGTCAGCGTCATCAGAGTAGCTAGTGGCTACTTATTAATGGTAATAAAACAAATTATGTTTATTTATTTGTCTCTGGTAGTAGAGCATGGTTTAAATATCCGCTTCATTGTTACCAGTCAGCAGTCCAGAACATTTTTTGAATACGTGAAAAAAACCCCACCCTTACAATTCGTAAACATTTGCCTCAGTGTTGTCATCTGTTCCTCTGTGTAACATGTCTAATATGCCTATTTAAAAGTGCCTGTAACAAAGTGTATTTGGGGAAGAGGGCTGGTAGCTGTTGGAGAAGGATCCACTCTAATATTTTGACTTTTTTTTTTCCCATACCCCCCACCCTTCCTTTCAGCTTGCCTACGCCTGTTTAACAATGTTGCGGTGGGATTGTGCCAAGTCTCAGGGTGCTGTGGGGCTGGCAGGAGTCTTGCTGGTTGCTCTCTCAGTGGCTGCAGGATTGGGCCTGTGCTCATTGATTGGAATTTCCTTTAATGCTGCCACAACTCAGGTATTTAGGAGCCGCGAGTCCGACGTTATGTTACTAGTACTTCGTTACTGAATAAACACAACTGAATCTTTGAGGAAAAAAAGCTGCCAAAGTATTTTTGATTTTAGATTTTATTTGTTCTTTTCTCCTATCTCATAGCTTGTGCTATGAGAGATTAAGTAATGATGATGTCAAATGATGTTAAAGGAAAAGGCAGATATCATTTAGTTTGTATAATTACTAGATTCTGAGCTCTTTGTTTTTCTGTGTCTCAATACAAGTGATGGTATCTGGCTGAGCATAAGAAGCTGCAAGAATATATCAGGATGTTATATTTTGAAAATAACTTGAAATATTATCTGATATTCTTTGTTTACCCAAAACTCAAATTACTTTTAGTGAGATTTTGTGCCAGTAAATGGTATACTGGAAGTTCTTGAATGTATTTCAGAATAAAAGTTAGTAGCTATATTACATCCTTTTGATTTTCATTTTACCCTTTGATAGGTATTCAGAGTGTAATGTTAAAGTTACTTTTAATTAGCCATGTAACGACTAGCTGCATGGTAGACCATAAAACAACCTTCTTGTTTTTCTTTGTTTTGTTTCTCCCCCAAGGTTTTGCCTTTTCTTGCTCTTGGAGTTGGTGTAGATGATGTTTTCCTTCTGGCACATGCGTTTAGTGAAACAGGGCAGAATAAGAGAATTCCATTCGAGGTAATGACAAAATGGGGAGTTGGGGTAAAAATAATTAAAAAAAAAGGCTTCATATAGAAAAAGATACTGTATCCACAATTAGTAACAATTACAAAAAAAAAATGTTTTTGTTTTTTTTTTTCCTAGAGATCTTTTCCTGATTTGTACAATATAAATTCTGCCCAAAATTTTTGTGGAAGTCAATGTAAATTTGGGAACATACTCAAATGTGAGTCAGACATTAAAATGATGAGTGTTTTTAATAGAAGAGCACAAATATTTTAGGGTGAAAACAAAGAGAAGGAAAAAAATATATTTGTATTATGTTACCTTTATTTATTTGTTATGACCTTTAACTTGAGATTTTACTTTTTTTCTGTTTTTCTTTACTGTTACTTATAATTGACAATGACATTACAAAGCGTAACATATTCATGTTATAAAATCTAAGATGTCATCTTGTGATCTTTTCCTTTTAGTGACCTTTTTTATCCTCAGTCCAAAGTTTCATATCCAAAGTACAAATCATTTAAAAGTAACGTACGCTTGCCCATCCTGTTCTGTACAAACAATGTTTTCCATGTGCTCTTTGCAGCTGGTTCGGCATGCAGTTACGATAACCTCACTCTGCTTCAAAATAGCCTGTTGGGTTGGGAAAGTGTCCTGTGCTTATGTTGATTTCTGTCTTTTTTTTTTTTTTCATGTGTGTGTGGTTCCTGGGTTTGGGGTTGCTGGGTTTTTTTGTTATATCTATCTTCAAGATCTATAGATATGTTATGTATCTGTGTTATCAACGCACGCTTATTTTGTCTGAAAAATGTTAAGAACACTAAGTGACTCCACCACTAGACAATGCATCCTAGTTAAATGACAAATCTATTTGGTGTAATGTCAGTGTCAGTTTAGTTGTGTCTACCGAAGGTAAAATCAGGTTTGATAATGTCTTCTACCCTTAAAAAAACATCAGCACTTAATGTGTCGTATTCTTTTCTCCTGGACAGCATACTTAGTGTATTTTTATTGAAATACTCTGAAATGCACACTTTTATTCAGAATTTCCTTGTAATAGTTTTTCACTGTTAATGTGTTATATCTGTAGGATGACCCCTTCATTTGCAGGACATCACCTTATTCACATGACTTCTAAGATACACCATTTGTTTTGCAGGACAGAACAGGTGAATGTTTGAAGCGAACAGGAGCAAGTGTAGCCCTTACATCTATCAGCAATGTTACTGCTTTCTTTATGGCTGCCTTAATCCCTATTCCTGCTTTACGAGCATTTTCACTCCAAGTAAGTTTATGTGCTGTTTTGTTAGCTCTTGTAGATTAGTCCCATTATGGGACTAATGATGATGATACCTGTTAGCGATAGCAGTGAATTCTATGTTCAGTGCTTCTGCAGTTCACTGAACCAACGTGTAGTCACTGTCTACCATAGATCTGGGTAATAACAACAGCTGTCTGCCCTTGATTGTGCTCCTCCCATTTCTCATGCCCGGAGTCTCTTGCATCATATTGGCAGGTGAAAGAACACCCTGTCCCACCACAGCTGGGGTGAGTTGCAAAAAGCAAGGTGTGTGCATCTAAGCAGAAAAAAGCCACCACAAAAATTTGCATTCTTGTGGCAGTCAAAAGCACTGGACTGTCCTTTAGTGTAGACTGTAACGTTTCTTAGTAGAAATTTTAATATTTTCATTCATGTTTGTCGAATTTGCTGCTTTTCAGAACTACAACAAAAGTTCAGTGACAGCAGCGAGAATGCATTTGCCATATTAATTTTTACTAAAACTTCTTTGTACTGCCTTGTTCCCAATGTAATTTTAACAAAGCCTTGAAGAAAACTTCAAGAATTTTATATTCCAACTGCTTTGAGAGAAAATGTGAATTTTATGTGCTGAACCGTGTATCGCTCTCTCTCCCTTTTCCTCTGTCTTCTTGTATTTGTTTGTGACAATATAACTTCAGGAGGATGAACTGTTAAGGGTGCTGAAGAAAGCTTCCTTTAAAAGCAAGGGCTCTTTGAAGAAGGCTTTGGGAGGTTCCCATCAGACACTGCTTTGACACACAAACAATTTATAGCACTGTCTGACCTTGGTGCAGAGCAGGCAAACCATACTTTTTCAGTAGCCGTTTTTCTTCTGATGTAGTCTGGTTCTCCAGTCATTTTTCATTCTCCTTGAGCCCTTGGCTACCCAGAGGAAGCAAGGGCTGCAATTTTTCTTAACACATGTTGCAATTATTGACGCTTTCCGAAATTTAGGTATGCCTACATTAAGCTGTAAAATAGTAAACTGTTTATGATCGCAGCTACATGGCCAATAAGCATTAATAACTCATTTACCACTTTTTTCTCAATAGGCAATTTGGTAGTGAATAATAGAGGAATTAAAGGCCTCAATGGTTTGCTGCACAATTGAGAAGCAGTTATCTGTGGCAACTAAAACTAGAGCTTTGGTCCTGAATGGTTAGAAGTATTTAGTTCTGCTGACTTGCCAAAACCTAAATGTCTATTCTTACAGGCAATGTTACAGTGGATTATTTTATATTATGGCAAAGACCAGTCTTAAGATGTGAAATATTTTTGAAGTGTAGTACTTCTTATTTTGGAAGAAGTGATTTATGTCTTTTAAATCTGTGGCCCAAAATCAAGCATCCAACATGTACCTTAAGCAGTTAATGGGATACTGGAGATCTTCTCTAAGAATCTGAGGAGAAGTCTTGTTTTCCTATTGTCTAGCTTTGTAGTAACGGTGTTTTGCAGAAGTTACTTCAGCTTAAACACGTCTTGTAAGAAGTACTCAACAGAGACTGGCCATTTTGACCTAAACATACTGCTGAGCTGTCAAGTGAGAGCTGCCAAAATTATTTTTTTTCTTCTCTGATGAAATTTTGCTCAGCCTGTCTCTGTTCTCATTCTTCACATCAGAACATGACAGGTTGCCTTGGGAAAATAAACGGAGACAACAGCTGTAAATGTAATCTGAATATAAGTTAGATATACCTTTCCTAGAGTCTTCTTGCCTGCTGCCACCATGTAGGCTGAATCAGTGGAAGTTCAGAAAATCCACCAAACAAAATGACAAACAAAAAGTTCTCGATGAGATTTCAACATATTCCTGTATGAACATGTTGACGTTATTCAGAATAAAAACATCGCGACCAAAGTTCTTCTTAAGGCAGTGATTAATATGGAATTTATGTGTAGGAGCACTTGGGTGTTCAGAAACTGATGTTTGAGTTGCTCAATCTTTTCTCACTTGCATCTGTAGTCTGTCTTTGGTCACAAATAGCAACGCCACGCATGTATCTTAAAGATGCAAAAATGTGCAAAAAAAGGGTAGCTGGAGACCTGTACTGAGGATTTATTGGAAATAGAGCAACATATGTACGTAAGCTAATATGACGTTCCCAAAGCATCTGTTACTTGTTTTGTCCATCTTCAGGTAAAATCAGTGGTAAGTGAGGCATTAATTACAGCATTCAGAATCAGATAACTATGGCAGGTTTTGGTGGGTGGTCTGTGTTTATATATAGATTTCTTTATTTACAGTCTTTTTCCTCCCTCTCCCTCTTACTCAGCCTTGTTTAAACAAGGACTCTTTGCTGTCTTTGATAGCTCCCTAGCAAGACTTAGAAAGCAATGAAATACTGCAGTTTACTTTTCACAGATGCTGCCTTCTTCTCATCTAGATAGTGAATTTTTAACAGATGGGCTTAAAAAAGGATTGCTCTTGACCTTATTTTGCTCTTCATACACTTTCCTTACGACATTGCAAGATAATTGTCAAAGTTTCCATAACTTTTGAGGCCCAGTATCTGTAAAATAACCCAGCTGCTGAAGGAGAATAAATGGTTTCCTGCATGTGCAAGTCGAACTTTTATTTAGAAACTCACATTTTACATATCAATGCTTTGTTCTTTCTCAGCTTCTGTCCTGTTCTGCCAGCTAAAGCAGTTCATTGATACCTCTGAGTTGTTCATTTACTTCACGGAACTTAAGCACTGCAAGTTTGCTGCTGTTTTCGGAGTTCACTAGCGTTAGCTCTTGCTGAGTTAGAAAAAAATGGAAATTGGTTATTTTGAAAGTTAGATTTTAAAAAATGAATTCTGTTATGTGGATAGAAACTATTTTAGCTTTTTTAATGCTTGCATTTTTTTTCATTTATTGATTTCATTAGCCCCTAATTTAAGCAGTTTTAGGCTCTGAGAAGCTGCATGTATCCTAAATATTCAGTCCCAAGAATAACCTGTAGGAGAGTGCTCAGGACTGTGAAGAAGTAGGTTCTGAATTTTCAGATGCATGTCATCTCTTAAAATTGGGAGTTAGGTGGAAGAGAGGTTACCAAATAAATCCATTGGAAGTGTTTGAAGTTTGCTGTAGGAATGTCTTCAACATAGTACTTTTTTTTTTTTTTTTAGTGTAAACAAGGGAGGCATGGTAGAATGTAACTACCACTGGTCTGAATTCTTTCCTCAGACAGAATGTTCAGACACCTTTGTGGAATAAATTCCGCCCAAAAAAAGAGAAGGCATAGTTTCATAAAAAAAAATCACATAACTTTTCTTGCTTACACCACAAACTTCCTCCCCATCAACAGAGGAGTGGTGTAGATTTAGTAATGAGCAGAAGTGGAACTTTGCCCATTAAGTCTTAGCAGTAACTTTTTCCCTCACGGTAAGAATGGCAAGTTTATTTTATTTTATTTTATTTTATTTTATTTTTTTTTTTAGTAAATGTTAAAGTGCATTACCAGGTGCTGGTGGTAGGTTTGTGGAGAGAAAGAATGTAAGTTTTTAAGCTCATTCTATTATCTTACTCTGCTGAAGCTGTTTGTCCCCCTCCTTTTACCCACATCTTTTAGCTTTCCCTGCTCCTGACATGAGAATTTAACAAGCAAAATTAAAGCCTAAGGGGAAGAGAAGGGGGGGCGCAGGAGGGGGAAGTGAGTCTGTATGCTGTCAGGAGGGAGTTGCAGATAGGCAGCAGTGGGGTGGAAGTTTCCCTGACAGACCTCCTCGTCTGTTCATCACCTCTGGCTATACAGCACACCCATTCTCCTTGGGTGGGCTGCCAGGAATGGCAAATAGCAGCACATACCTTCAGCAGGGCCCCAGCCTACCAGCTTGGCTCCCTTCTCCCTTGCTGCCTCCAGCACAGACTGCCATTCTTCTGTCTCAGTTAACAGTTGCAGCAGCAATCGTATTTTTAGGCTGTGCATTATGAAAAGATGCAAAATCAGAGCAGGTTTCTCAGAAAATGACCAATGTTTTTACCGATAAATGGATTTTTTTTTTTTAGTTCCTTCTGATCTCATTTCATTGAATGCCCTCATTTACCACCCATGGGTAGGCCCCGTTTTTTCCCCTTCTAGTACTAATCTTACCTTTGTTGATTTCTCAAGAAGGAAGTCTAACGCCCTTTCCCCTTGCATTTGATCATTTTTCTATTAAGTGGCAAGAGCAGATGCCCTGTTCTGAGAAGTCCTAAGCATGCTTTCAGCATGGGTATTGCTAACAGATACTCTGGAAGCTCTGCTACCACAGATTTCTGTTGGTGCTTTTGCAGTGAATGTAATCGTTGCAGGTAGATGATGTTGCCGTGATCACATTTTTCGTATCTTCCCGTTCCCAGCCATCAGGGAAGGGGAGGTAGTAGCTAATGCTTCACCTTCATAGACTGGGTCACCCTCAGCAGTTCTTCCATCCCTCTCTACTTGTCTTATCTCGGTCTACTCCGTGTCGTGCTATTCCAGGTGCCCCTGGAGCTGGGGATGTGCAGCAGGAACTGGGAGGCATGCTCCACTTTACCAGGTCATAGGGTGACTTTTGCTGAGCCAACAAATAAGAATTAGTAGAAGAACAATGTTTCACCTGTTTTATTCAACTGTGAAAACTGAGCACTGTTGCAACCTTGAAATGCTGGTGAGGTGGGTGGGGGAGAGAAAGCCTGCACTATATAGGAGGTGTGGTGTTAAGCTCTTGGAATATGCTTAAATACAAACTAGAACAGAGATAGTTGTTGAAAAATAATTGACTTGCAGGGTTAGTACTTCGACACTGGCGTGGCACATTGGAAAATCTAGTTAAATCTAGAAGATATACCATGCTAATAGGTAGATTTACTATTTGTAGTTGGAATAGTCTTGATTCTTCCTTAAAAAATGTATGTGAACGTAACTGACTGTAATGGCATCCCTGCCATACACTTGAGTATTAGTTCTCGGGTTTAGTGGCATTTAAGATTCAAAGATGTTGGGGTCTATAGAGGGAACTGGTAAGGCATGAACTATTTGCAGAAGTTTACAGAGAAGGATTGGAGGACTTAATGTTAGTTTTTCAGCCATGCAGGGAGAAGTAAGAACTAGAGTCAGGCCTCAGATGAGGTTTTTGAACATCTCGGTAAAATTTAGCTGATAGAAGATCTTTGTTAGTCACAACTAATTATTCATGTAATATGGGTGACTGAACTTTCTCTGGTTTAGCAGAAATAAAGGGAGTGTTTGTACGAACCAGGTCCAGCAAACACCTTGCTTGCAACAACAGCTATTTGTTTTTTCTGACAGATTCAGTTTATTCTGGAGAGGATCAAAAGGAAATCGCTTTATCTCAAAGTCTTGGCTATGACCTTAAATACCTTTCTATGTGGATATTTATAAAACATGAAATAGTTATTGGATCTTTTCTCTCTAAGATAGTTAAGTGCTAATTAGGTTTTAAGTACTAGATAAACTCTGTTTTAGTAGTTATTTCTACAGACACATGGCAGGACCAAAATTTTACCTTAAGCTGGCTGGAGACAACAAAAAAGAAGCACCAGTAAACACCACTTTGGTGTACAATATGTTTATGATTGAAGTAACAAGAAAATACTTACATAACTGATTCTGTCATTCTCAGAAAACTGAAAATAGTACCTAGTCTTTTAACCATACTTTACAGCTTCATAACTCTCAAAATCATTAAGTAGGTTAATATATTGATTTTCAAAGGTAAGGGAAAAATCAAAATTGCATAATTTAGAGACACGTAAGTCACGAATTTTTAAAACATGAACATATATTCAGCTGCCAATTTTGAGGCCTGATTTTTCAACATCAAAACCAGACATTTATTTATTTTGGAAGAAGGAGGGCATATTTATGTCAGGTTCACCACTTCATTCTTGTAGCCCAACTTTAGTTCTTTTTTTTTTTTTTTGACTGCTAGTTTGTATGGTTTCCCCAACATGAAATTGGGCTGCTTCTGATATGCCTATTGCTTATTTTAATGGATAAAATATAAGGATTCTTTCTTTTTAACCTGATGATGACTGAATACATGTGTTTTTTTCAGTGTGTCTCCTACACTACTACTGTTTTCCAGTCCTATCTGTGCCCAGGCTTCCCCTTTTTGAGAGCTAGTTCTCTCAGCAATTCTGCATTACAAATAAATGCTGTTAATAATAATAATAGAAGCTGCACCACGTGTGTTTATGGAGATTCTCTGTGAATGTCTGTGTGGGAAGGGTTTGAAGTATGGTTTGAAGGTGGGTGTGCAGGGAGTTTATTTTTTTTCCTTAAATAATGTTCACTTTACAAATTACACCAAGTATTCTTCCATTTTAGGATGTATTCTTGTTCCAATTTAAGACTCCTGTCAGTAGCCTTGGTCATTAATCAAGTTCCGTTAAGCATGTTAATACATAGATTTACTATGTGTTGTTAAATTAATTTTGGTTCTTCTTTGAAAATAATAGCAGATAATCCCAAAATGTTACTCTTTCTGGCTAGACTTTCAAGTAAGTACATCAAGTGCATAATATTAAACTAAATAGAGCGGTTTCATTAAAATTTGATTAAACCTTTATTTCATTACTGATTTAATAACGTGCTTTAACGTTATTCTAATGTTTAAATTACTTCAGATCCCTTAACTTCAATCCTTGTTCCAGCTTTGCTTTTGCTTCCATTTTTTTTTATTTTACCGTGAGACTCTGAATAGGGCACAATCTCATACCAAGGAGTGGTGATTTATTAACTTTGTTTTTCTGCTTTAAAAATCACACTGCAACCACATCTCCAGGCACAGGCATATTAAAATATAAAAGCTTAATGTTAAAAGAAATTAACTAACTACAATAGTACTACGACAATGGCACTAGAAAGTGAAAATACACCTCCCAGTTCCCTCAGGGAGAAGCTTGAAAGCATCTGACACGTTGATATGATAAATGGGTGGATAGATGAGAACTGAAAGGAGGTTTTACGCTTTGTAAAGGAGATGCCCTACATGGGACTTAGTAACGACACTGCTTCTCTTATGATTGATCTCTAGGCAGCAGTTGTGGTGGTATTCAACTTTGCTATGGTTCTGCTAATATTTCCTGCTATCCTGAGCATGGACCTTTATCGTCGAGAAGACAGGAGGCTGGATATATTCTGCTGTTTCACAAGGTGAGAATGTGTGACAGATTGATAGATGAGGTGTGTCCTTTTTGTGGTCACCAGTCAATGCCACTGTTGCCAGTCAACTCCGCGGTCAATAGTGGGAGTTCACTGCAGCAGGGTCTGTGCGTTATTGTCATGGTTTGATTTCTAGTGACTAAATTGTGTTTGCTACTATGTTTTTTACCTGAGGGGAAAAATTAAAGTAAGTCTCTCCCTCTCGCCCTCTCGCCCTCTCGCCCTCTCGCCCTCTCGCCCTCTCGCCCTCTCGCCCTCTCGCCCTCTCTCCCTCTCTCCCTCTCTCCCTCTCTCCCTCTCTCCCTCTCTCCCTCTCTCCCTCTCTCCCTCTCTCCCTCTCTCCCTCTCTCCCTCTCTCCCTCTCTCCCTCGTCACCTTTGGTCATCTTTGCTTTTCACACTCACCTAGGAGCAGACACGGTTTGGCTTTTTCATTTTGATATCAAAGAGAGAAAGCACTTTCCTAAATTTGTTTCTGCAGGAGTGGTTAGAACAGGGAACTGATCACAAGAGAGTAGTCTTGCTTTTTGTTTCTGATTCAGTCATGCTTTCGCTGGATGGCCTAATGTGCTTGGATTTTGGAGGCCTAATTCCTAGAAGTAGCAGACAATCAGGCTTTCCCTTTATTCTCCCATCTACAGTTGTGCCAAATGTATCAGAATTTGGGCCCGTTTAGATAAGAGGCAATTCAGTTAATGCTTTGTATAGGCAAGCAACATTCTGAATTCCTCATTTTTTGGTGGATTTTTTCACTTGATGAAAAATACCTGATAGTGTTTTCCGTTGTTAATTTGTCATTTCTTATTAAAGGAAGAGGTTTGTCTCTGGTATTTATTTATTTTTTTTTTAAATAAACTAGCTATATGTTAGGTTCTTGCATAGACTAAGATAAAGGGAATGCTTCAAAGGAATACTTTTGTAATTTTGTCTCTTCGTGTAGCCCATCCTTCCTGGAAATTAATCCTTGCATATGTTTACTTCATTTTTAAAACATTCAGTGAGTGTATGGCAAGTGGTTTCAAGCTGCCTCCCAAACGTCTGAGATCTTATCCAGAAGGCCCAAATATTATTTAACAGTTACTTTAATAGTTCTAAACAGAAGAACTCAGTATGTCATGTGTTTACATTTTCATCTAAATAGCTTAATTCTCAGCATGGGCACATGGATGCAAACTCACGCATTGTGCATTCAGACTGTGTGACTACCTAGCTATTGACCTGATTAGCATGTGTAATTAATGGAGTTATATGAGTTGATGTCAATGTCTTCAGACAAATACTGGTTCCTTTTTTGCTGAGCACAAGAAACGTGCGCATATTCTCTGAGGCCTGCAATTAGAACCACGTCTAAGAAGTGTCTGAACATAGAGGTGCAGAAGAAAATCTATTTCAAAGCACGATGCTTAATTAACTTAAACCATCTAATAGTAGTAAGAGCAGTTTCAGCCAGAAGCAGATTATCTAATCTAGTCTGAATAAAATAAAGATGCGAACAGATGTTTTTCTTTTCTCTTACAGTCCATGTGTCACTAGAGTGATTCAGATTGAGCCTCAAGCATATGCGGAAAATGACAATACTTGCTACAGTCCTCCACCCCCGTACAGCAGTCACAGTTTTGCACATGAAACCCAGATTACAATGCAGTCTACAGTGCAGTTGCGCACAGAATATGATCCCCATACGCAGGTGTACTACACCACAGCAGAACCGCGCTCAGAAATATCTGTACAGCCTGTGACAGTGACTCAAGATAATCTTAGCTGCCAGAGCCCAGAAAGCACAAGCTCGACGAGGGATTTGCTTTCCCAATTTTCAGACTCCAGTATGCATTGCCTTGAGCCACCCTGTACAAAGTGGACACTGTCAACTTTTGCAGAAAAACATTATGCTCCATTCCTCCTAAAACCAAAAGCTAAGGTAACCAGAGAACAATTTACCTGTTTCTCAGAAATGGACTTCTGCCCTGTCTAGTAAGAAAATTATCCTGACAATAATAATAAATATAAGGAATAAATAGAATTGTTTTGGAGTAATAATTCATAATAATTTAAAGCTATATTCATACCTTAAAAATTTTTTCTTTATAGCCATGTACTGACATAGTTTTTAAGTTAAGAGGGAGGGTGTTGCTGACTTTCAGTAACATAAGCTTGTGAACTGTGAAACTAAAGCCACTTTTTAACTTTGTTACTGTGTAAGTTTTTCGTCAGTGATACAGAGCCCCTTCAATAAAACACAGTTTAGCCTTGTCATATGTGTATATGAAAATAAAAGAAAAGAAACTTTAGAAGTATGGTGATGGGTGCTAATTTTGATCCTGGTTCTTCAGCATGCTGTTGTGAATTGCTAGTTTCTTTAAAAACCTAACACCAAATGCATTTCCATTTTTTCTTGCAGATTGTGGTTATTTTTCTTTTCCTGGGTTTACTTGGGCTCAGCCTTTATGGAACTACCCGGGTAAGAGATGGACTAGATCTCACAGACATTGTACCACGGGAGACACGGGAATATGACTTTATTGCCGCACAGTTCAAGTACTTTTCATTCTACAACATGTACATTGTGACACAGAAAGCAGACTATCCAAATGTCCAGCACTTACTCTATGAACTTCACAAAAGTTTCAGCAATGTGACATACGTTTTGTTGGAAGAGGATAGGCAGCTTCCCAAAATGTGGTTGCACTACTTTCGAGACTGGCTGCAAGGTAAGAGGAAAATTGCATGAACCTTTCTTCATTTTACAGTAGCAACCACTTATTCAATGTAGTAATGCTCCTGTCTTCCAGTATGACCACACAGTTAAAGGCTGCTTGCATCAGGCGCATATCTAGGTTCTGATCTGATTTTTGACAATGCCTGGCTGTTTCTCCAACAGTTCAGTTCTGTGTGGCTAAGTTTACTCCCTGTTAAGAAAGTTTTGAGGCTTTAAAGATTATATTCTTGAGAGGCCATCTCACGCCATTAATTTCAAAGCAGCTAGTGAGGAGTTCTGATTTCTAATTAATGACTAAATACGGCCCAGTATCTTGGGAAAATAAATGTTTGCTGAGTGTTTTGAGAACAGTAAATGAAAAGTCCCAGTTCAGCAATGTATTTTGGCACAGGATTAACTTTCAGCACATGAGTGATCCTGTTGGCTTCAGCTGGGACTGCTGGCATGAAGAAAATTCAGTGTGGCTTAGGCGTTTTATTGGACTGGGAGTGCACCACACATTCTAGATTTCCAGTCAAGTGTCCTCACTCTTTCTGTGGTGCTGCTTTTTCTGAGGTGAATTGTAAAGGGTTGTGGGGAGACAAGAGGAGGCATGGCCTTTCAGGCACTATGATGATAATTAAATTGAAGCCAGCTTATTAAAGATATTAAAGATATTATAATTACACGTGTTGAGACAAATAACTGTTTTGTATTTAAAATAAATGGTACAGTTACATCTCAGCAAATTTAACAGTTCTCTGCTGCAAGCAAACACGTTCTGCCTAGAAATATGCCTGTCCTACCTCTGCCTTTCTGTTGGAAGAATCTACAGGAAGCTTTTTGCCAAGAGAAGAATAAATTATGCTGATCTAGTGAAAATATAAATTTTAACCATAACTGTTCACAGATAACCAATGTAGCCAATGAATCTTAGAAAACATTTGCATAGCTGCCAGTATTCGGGGTATTTTCTTCCTTCCGAAAATATCCTAAGCAATATTAGAAAAGAAGAGGCATCTAAGTGACATGCATAATAAACAAAATTACCAATTTTCTTGTGTGTTCAATGCATTGATAAAATCAAGCAGAGCAGGGTCTCAGCTATTAGCTTTGTTGGTTTTTTAATGTTTATTACATGTATTGGATCTGTTCATTACAGTCTCCTTACTGTAAGTTTTACTTGAAATATTTTGCTCACATAAGCATATTGAGCTGCAAGGGAAGGCAAGACCAGCAGAAAGAAAAATTCAACATAGCTTATATGTTTTTCTGGATTGGAACCTTAATATACTTTGTAGCTTTGTAAGCAATAATCTTTTTCTATGCTTTTCCAAACTCTCATAATGCTTCTGTTTATGTCATTTCTTTTGCGGTTATTTTTTCTGTCGTCCAAAACACTAGGGAAAAATGTGTCTGGTCCCACCCCTGTGGAACCCGTGAGGTAGGTAGGAATCTGAGAAGATTGTGTTCACAATCTTCATGTATTAGTGCTGAATCTGAGCATAGCCTGCCAATGATAAAACGAGGAAAAGGTGCCCTTGGATCTGCTTCTTTGCTGTCTGCTGTCAGTGAAACGCTGGAGGCTAGCCCACTTGGTGTTGCTCCAGGGGTTGCTCTGTGCCTCCTCTCCCAGGCCTTCCGCTTACCTTCCTGGATCTCTTCCATTTTAGTTGCCTCTCCATAATCACCTCCTAGTGCTAAGGACTGTCTGAGCGCCCCACCACCCAATGCCTACACATCTCCTCTGTGCTGTATGTACATGTTCATAAATGACCTTTCCAAGTCTGCACTAGTCTTAGGGGTGTTCCTGTTCTCTTCTTATTGCCCGTGGTTACTTTTCCCCTTCTGGTCCATATTAGCCTGCGGGCCCTCCCTCCTCGCCCTTTGCTGTTCCCACACTAGAGGAGCTGTGGGTGTCCTAGTACCCTGGATGCCCAGAGCTAAAATGTTACATGGGAATGGTCAGGGGCATTCCCGGGATGGAAGTGTTGGCTTGTGGTGATTAAAGTGGACGTGCCAGCTCTGTGACTGAAGGCACATTGTTTTGCCTGCTGACCACTACAGATTTCAAATTAATCATTATGATTACTACTCAGCACTTAGGCCTGTGTCCTTACGACTGTTCCCTACCTTCCCCAAGAAGAGGAAGGCATAGTTAGGACAAAGCAGTTAGCTGCTTTGTAATGACACAGGGCTGTCTTTACAGATAATGCATTTACAAACCAGTAAAGAAGAAGGGTACAGGGCATTAATGTAAAGGGGGAACTAAACTGTTGTAGTAAAACAATTCCATTATAGTTACGGAATTATCTGAAGGTGCAGACGCTAATTAACAGAAAGATATATGGTCATTACCAAATGGTACTGAAGCCAAGGGAGTAGAGGAAGGGAAGGCGAAAACAGAATTTGCAGGCAGAATGCAGTTCTAGGCTGGATCCAAGGAGGATCCTTTAAGAGATGGGAATAGTTCTGTTGCTGCATTTTTACATGCTGGAGAGAGCAGGATAATTGAATTAGGGGTAACTTTGAACTTAATGGTAATTCGTACTGACTTCACTGGAGTACTTCAGTACTAGAGATTAATGGCTCAAGGCGGCCTTCTGACCATGTATATGCATTGTCCATGCGTTTATGTGTATGCATTTGTCCAGCAGATTACAGGATGGATTGGAGGGAAGCAACAGCATATGAACAAAAGCATTTTTTATGAAGACAGCGTCCTTGGTTTAGCCATACACTTCTAGTTTCTGTACAGTTGAGTGCCATCAGCCTAACACGCTTCTTTTGGCAGAGGTTCCCTTGTATTTGGCTTCCTGGTGTCCAGTCGTATTAACATATTTTCTGCTATTGAAAATGCAACAGAAGAGAGTTAATACTAATCGTTCATTTAAACTGGGGATGTTAGCATTATTTTTGCAAGTGACTGAATGTAAATGAGGTAGCTTGAATTTCCTGGCTTGACCTTAGGCTTGTTTCTGCAAAGGGTAATCTTATCTCACATTACATGATGCCAGCTGTTCACATGGGTAGGCAGGAATTGCTTCGTCACCTCCATTCCAGCATCCCGCGTAATTTTGGAGGGTTTTGCATTTTTTTTTTGAAGTATTAAGCAAAAGTCACTGCTAACATGAAAAAATCCCATACATAACATTTTAAAAATTCCCTTACTATTTTTTTAAACTTCTCTGCAGAACAACATCAACAAGTTACTTTTATCTTTCTGACGAGAAACATTTCATTAATCTCAGTTATCTTTACAGTATATTAAAGGTCTTTTAAATCATCGGTGGAAACAATATATAATAAATGTATTATTTGCTTTGTAAGCAGTGACTCTGCTATTATTTTCAAGGTGTTATAGGAAATTTTATTTATTGAAATTTTGAAATTCTCTAGAAATGAGACACAACTGAGTGTGGTTTCTTGATATTCTTTCCACAGACTTTCAGTTTCAGCAAGGTCAGTAATAAAATGGCCCAAACTGCAAGGTGGTTAAGCCATCTGAGTAATAAAGACATAACAGGGAACAGGTTTTGAAGGATGATCGAACTTGTAGGAACAGCGAAGGGGCAGAAAGGGAGAGATGTGAAAGAGCTGAATTTCCATCCACTGTAGTAACATAAAACGTACGTGCCCATTTTTTAACATACCTTGTGACCACAAATTGGTAATGTTGCATGCAAATGAGTGTATTGGGTATTGTGTGTCAGTGTAGCCCCGTGACAGGAGCTGCACGTTCGTCTGGAAGTTCCACCCCGAACATTGTCTAGCATAGCAACTTGTGTGCTCCTCTTACTGAAGGAAACCGTTTCTGCTGTAACTTAAAAGTCAAGCTGTTCTTTGGTGGTCCCTCCGTTTTCGTGATGATTATGATAGCAGAAATGCTCTCACCTAGCCACTTCCTCAGAGACTGACACAGAGCTGAGCTGTGTTATGGAGGGGTGGATTTGCATTTCTGCACGTCTTTAACAGTGTTTTCCCCGCTCTGAGGGCAGCAGTAGGCAGTGCTTTTTAAAGGAGGGCTGCGAAGCTCCTTTGGTGGTGTCGGGAAGCCTGGCGATGAACCGTCCTCCTCCAGGTGGCACAGCGGCAGATTTGCCAGGCCCTCTGCATGACTTCGTTCCCCGCTTTCTGGCTTTTTTTGTGGGGTACAGTTTTGCAGGACAACATGGGAGGCAGTTTTCTCAGGGAGTGGGGGAAGAGTTCGTCAACGGGAGCAAGTACTTAGGCCCGGGGGCGGTGTCAGTCGGGCCTGTTTTCTCTTCCAGCACTCTTATCTCCTTACAGCTGTAGCTAACCTATCAGATCTGTAATGATGGTTTTCATTACGGCTCCTCAGTGCAGCTGTGAGGTGGGCTGGTGATTTCCAGCACCACCACCACCACCCCCTGGCCTTTTCCTTCCCTTCCCTGGACATGCGGTTTGTCATCTGTTCGCACAGAGCCTCCTTGTACCGGGCTGCGGCTTCCTGTTCTAAATCTGATCCAAATTTGTGCCGTGAGGTGTTCCCTCCCCCTTAAAGGGTGGCAAAGAGGAAAATAACAGTTGAGAGTGAATAGGTGTTGGCTGTGATCTTTACATGTGCTGGCAGCAGATCCCACGACTTGTATTAGCTACACAAGTTGAACAGATGGAACAAATTGACAAAATCATGTTCACTCACGCTGCGCTCGAGGAGCAGCTGAGTTGCTGTTTGAAGTTGAAAGTTTGAGTGTGTTTTTTTTTCCCCTTGTAGTGGAATTTCTGGTTATATCGTAGGAGCTGTTGCCTCGGTGCTCTGCAGTAGCCCAAAACACTTAATGAGAGTGGTGTGTGTCCTCCTCCTCTGTGCCCTAATACTCTTGGCCAGCATTTTGGTGAGGGAGGGGGGGGAGCACGGAGAGTGTTTCTCTTCCAGATAATGGGCTAAATGGCTCTCTGTTTTTAACTCTCAGGTAGGCAGTGATGTTAAATGAGCGCTGAACCCAGACCCTTCTGTTTTGGCACCATCTGTGTTAGCTTTGTTTTGAGGAGGGTGTATATGAAAGGGGCAATAAATGAGATATAGTTATGGATTTTGTGTGTAATGATTCTGGAATTGTAGCTCATGAGGGTAAACACTTTTTATTTTAGTTTTAATTCTTCCCAACGTATTACTCCAAGCAGAGTGCTAGGTTGCTGTGTCACAGCTAGCATTCCTGTCAGGCAGTGGTGAGGCTATACAAACTCAAGAAAGTCTCTGAGAAGGACACTTGACCTGAGAGTCCTAATCCTACCTCAGATCTCCTGTAGGCATTGAGGGTAGGGTGGTTACTCCAGTGCAGATTGCATCTGTGGTATGCTAATCCACTTTTGCTGGTCAGCACAATGTGGGAAGAGTGTTGAGGCTTCTCCCTTACACCTTCTTGTTTTCCTGCCTTTCTCTGCACAAAAGACAGGACGTGAAAGTGGTACTTTTACCTTACCATACTGTGAGTGAGTGAGGAACCCAAATCTGGGAGGCTGTGGTTGGATAATTTGATTCCTGCTTCAGCTACACAGGGTCAAAGTTTACATTGAAAAAAGTCGTTCTTCTTTCTTTCTACTGAAATTTGTTTCTGATTGATTTCTTACCTGTTTGTTCTGTCGTCTTCTTGACTTTCTTAACTCTTCAGGACTTCAGGATGCATTTGACAGCGACTGGGAAACTGGGAAGATCACTTACAACAATTATAAAAATGGATCTGATGATGCTGTTCTGGCTTACAAACTCTTGGTACAAACAGGCAACAGAGCAAAGCCCATTGACATCAGCCAGGTACTGTATCAGAGTCCATACTGGTTTATACAGGAATGCACAAGTCATCAGGAGTAGGGAGAGGTGGAAAGAGCATGTCATAGTCCCTTTTTCATCTTTAAGAATTGAAATACCTGAGTTATACCATTCTGCGTGGCCTTGCTGACTTTGCTAGAGCTCTGTATTAGCTGCAGTCTGGCCTGTGTTGCAGAGTGTTCAAAGTCAACACTGGGAATGCCTGTCCTTGGTAATTACTGGGCAGATTGTGTTAAGTGCTGCTCCCGTCTCAAACATACTCTCTGTTCTCACTGGAGTTGTGGAGGATGCATTGCTGCATCCATAGATGGAGCCTGGTTCTACGTGAGACATAGAGCCAACATCAGCCTTGTTGTATTAAGAGGCATTGCTGCTGGTTTGAATCAAGCTTCCTTACAGGGTCAGTTTTTGCTCAGCTTTTGCTGTGGTTTTGCATCTAGCATTTCTAATCATTTGCTTAGTTCCTACCAGTTTATTCAAAACCTGAATTTTAAAGAAGGATGTTGATGAATGATAATATCATATTCTTGTACTGTCATCACTAAAAAAAGATATACTGTAGTAGAACCAGCAATGGCAGTTGGCTGAGCTGCCTAAATAGGATACGTCTGACGTGCTTTCATAAGGTTATCACAGGATATGACTGCTGTAGCCATTGGTAGGTGGAAACACATTAGGTTTGACTCCTTTAGCTAAAATTATACTTAAAACCTCGAAGAAAAAAATCTGCAATAATCTAGCTTCTCCTGTCCTAGAATCCCTATTGACTCACTGTGCTTTTAGGCAGAAAAACAGTCTTTCTGATGAGCTTCTTGGCAGATCTGCTTATTGTCTTTCTCTCTTTTGCTGGCATTAAAGGTGAAAGATTTACAGAGTACATTGTTCAAAGTTACTATGGTGTGTAAAACACACGGCTGTATAGCAACATGCAGCATGCTGTCAGGTCTGAATGAAGCTTCAGCTGTGAATTAAGGAAAGAAAGGGGGTTGAAGAGAAAACCTTTAGTGAGGTTTTGTTTAGCAATGTGTACCAGGTACGTGGTGGAACAAATGTGATTGGACTACAGCTGCTGATATAATTTCCTGTGCCTGGGAGGGAGAAAAGTGTGGTGCACCCACAGGGGCTGAGCCCTGTACTATGCAGTTCCAAAGACAGCTTGAAGACATACAGTTGTTGCATATCCTGTGGATTAATTGAATCCAGATCTTTGGAATCCAGCTTTTTTTTAACGGCTGTCACTGTTGTTTTTCATTTCATTAAAAAGACCTGAAACTGGAGCCCAGCCAGAATTTTAAATAAACAAAACAAAACAAAAAAGCAATACTTTTCATCCACAGAGTCCTCTGTCAGAGCCCTAGCTGTGCAGTATTTAGCTTGAGAACCCTAGAAGAGTACCACTGCTGTTTACCCCACAGATACAGTTGCCCACAGTGACCCAAATAGCATAGGGCACTCGTCTGCTTTCTTGATGCTGGGCATTTTCTGAATACATAGGTCATAGGAGGCAAGTGTTAGCAAAATTTATACAGATGTTGTTTTATTTTTATAGCTCTCCTCCATTTACTGGGTGGCATTTCCTTCAGTGTTAACAACAGAGGTTAACTGCACACAGACGTGTATAGGGACTCTTGCCAGATTTTCTTTCCCTTTCTTTAAATATGTTTCTCCAACTTGGTTGTTTTTTACTCTTGGCTGCAGGCTTTTAGAATTCAGGTTTAATTGGTTCAGTCTATTCTGGAACCGTCTGCTGATTTAGTGGTTATAGTAAATACTATCTGAGTATTAATTTATAAATAACCACTTTCTACCATCACTAGTTCTTTTTTAGGTTTCTTCTATATTGCCCAACAACAGTTCAGTGATAAGTCACTTCAACTGAAAGCTTATACTCTTTGTTTTTCCCCTCCTATGTATGTGTCTTTTCATTGAAAGTTTTACAGCAAGAGCCCCAAAAACAAAGCTCATTTTGAAAGGCTTCTAATTTTTCCATTTTTCAGTTGACTAAACAGCGTCTGGTGGATGCAGATGGAATCATTAACCCAAATGCTTTCTACATCTACCTGACAGCCTGGGTTAGCAATGACCCTGTGGCCTATGCTGCCTCTCAAGCCAACATCCGGCCTCACCGCCCAGAATGGGTCCATGACAAAGCAGACTATATGCCAGAAACAAGGCTGAGAAGTAAGTAACATTTCATCTTAATGTCTTACAGTTTATATAAGTGCCCCCACTCCTTCCTTCAAGGACCAGTAACTCTCTAGTTGGTTGATGCTGTACAGGGCTCAGAAGCATAAACAGAACAATATATTGTGTTACTCTGTAGCCTCAAGAGACAAATGTACCATTGCAAATGTGATGCCACTGCAGGATTTTATCATGTTGAAAAATGAGTTTTATAACAGCTTAAAGCTCTAAAAACTAGTAATAAGAATTGCTTTTTAATGCTGTGTGATAGTTTTGTGAGAGAAACGTGGAGATTGCTTGAAATTGCTGCTTGTGTCGCTCCAAAGTGTTATCGCTCAGATTATACCATGCTTGTCCTCAATTCTTAATACCCAAGGGATTTTTATCGAGTTAGCTCATATGTCTAAGGTACCAACACTGGTATGGTACAAGAGCTGCTTAGGTAGGGGAGCAGTCCTATTCCATGCTGTTTGTTTTTTTCCTGAGTAGTAATGCTAGTTTGCGTTGCTTTGCTTCAGCTTTGAATTTATTGGGAAGATTGCTAGTTGGACACCGGTGAAGTGGAGAGGGCATGTGGGGGAGGCCTGGTGCACTTGGAAATGTGATTGGGTAACAAGCTAGCTGTGCTTCAGTGGATCTGAACCCTAGAGCTTTGTGGCAGTCAGCCAAGTCTTGTCTTAATGAAAATTTATAGTTGAGATTATAATAGGGCAAATCATGTTTAGCAAGTCAACTGAATGACCCTGCAGGGTCTGGAACACACAACGGCAGTAACGAAATGCTTGTTGTGGAAGCTTTTTTTTTTTTTTTTTTTCTTGTGGTACAGTAGACTTAGCACTGAGCTTAAAAAGAAGCATGGAGAGCTTTGGTTTGTCAAATTATTAAAGGATAAAAGGTTATGTATTTCCTCACTAAACCATTACTTTTATATTAGTGCTTTTTACAGTCATTTGCATCAGTAACAAAACATGGATTTCTGAATCTGAATTTCAAAGTATTCAACGGAAATCTTAAAAGCCAACCAACCTGACTGAATATCGCTTTCCTCTTTTTTTTTTTGTCAGTGGACCTCAGTCAATCTCAGGGAAATGATCTTTAATTTCAAAGGAACTGCACTTGCATAAAACATTTGGAGAAAATATTTAACATGATGTGATCTTCAATTTTCTGTTGCAGATAGGGACTTTTGGCAATCTGTTCAGTAAAAAGCACTATATAACTGATGAAGCTTAAACACATTGCTCTTAAATTATATAAAATTGTTTGGGAACTTAATATAGACTGGCTTCATCCCCTTGTATTGCAATGTAAAGTATAGTAATCTCCTGTGTTTAGAGTTTTTAAAATGTTGCTTGCTCCAAAGATGTAAAATTTAAATTCAACGCCTTTAAACATTTTGCTATGGAGATTGAAGTGTTTTGTTAATCATGCTCTCTGTGTATCTTCTTCCCAAACATGCATTTAAACATTGCTATCCTTTTCTTAGTTCCAGCAGCTGAGCCCATAGAATACGCTCAGTTTCCTTTCTACCTCAATGGATTACGTGAAACTTCTGACTTTGTGGAAGCTATCGAGAAAGTGAGAGCTATCTGTAGTAACTACACCAGTCTGGGGATCGCCAGCTACCCAAATGGTTACCCGTTTCTGTTCTGGGAGCAGTACATTGGGCTTCGCCACTGGCTTCTCTTATCCATTAGTGTGGTTTTGGCTTGCACGTTTCTGGTGTGTGCCCTCTTCCTCCTAAACCCCTGGACGGCTGGGATCATTGTAAGTTTATTATAAGGGTCTTTGTTGAAGTCAAATTCCTTTCAGCATAGCTCTTGCTGTAGTCGGGAAGGTTTTGTTTATGTCTGGGCCTCTGGTGGAGTATGTATATTGCATCATTCATTATATATTTATTCAACTTGAGGGGGTAGGGTTCGCGCTAAAGGTACAAACCTCAATAACCTTAATCCTTTGGCCACCTTTTTTGCAGCTTTAAAGGTTTCTTATAAAGGCACATAAACTTTTGCCCTTGCTTAGATGCATACTAACATGGGAGATAAAGACACAGAGGAAAATTAAGAGTTTTGTTAAAGTTGCTTGTAATTATTTATTCCTTCTCCTCTTCTATCAAACAATGTTAGTTCTCAAGGCGGTTGCTTGTGACTAGCTTGCCTGTAAATTTTCCTACTAATTTCTGAATGCAGTCTTTCTGGAAAAACTGAAATGGTTAGGTTGTACAGTACGCACTGTGGAAGGAGTGTAACTGGGCTATTGACGAGAAAGAGTCATAAAATTCTAAACTGAAGAGAATACTCCTCCATGCTTTCTGCAAGGCACCATAAGTCTCACAGTAAACATTCAAGTTAAATTGAATGATGAGGTTCCTATGTTTAAATTCCATAAACTGTCGTATGGTTTATAAAATGCCAGAAGTAGAAAAGCATAAAATGGTTACTAGTTTTTGTAATGTACGTTTATACGACAGGTATGTTAAAAGGTAAATGTTTAGTCTAGAATATTTTTCATAGCACTTAATCAAGCAATTTATGTTATTATTCTTGATTCATTAACTTATAAAATCATTTATTGTAGTGCATACTTTTTTTCCTTTAGAAAAGGGGTTTATTTTCAGAGTCTACCACTGCTTGTATAAGTATGTCAATCTTTTTTTCTTGCTTGGTTTTAGAAACTTTAAAGTTGATTCTACAGATTTCCTCCCCTCCCTTTTCCTCAATTTTTTTACAAGGTAGATGAAAGAAAAATAAAGCTTTCCCTTAGATTTAACTGTTCACTTTGTTCATGTCAATCCCTCCAAGTATCTTAAAAGCTCAAAGCCCCTCTGTAACATGAGACTCATCAGCTGATTACGGCATTCACTTTCTTGTGGGCTTTAAACCTCCTCAAGAGTCATCCTCGCTTACATACACAGTTCTACAAAAAGAATTCCAGTAAAGATAGTTGAAAGTTACTTTTTCTGGAAAGATAGTCAGAGAATCAGGTGAATAAGAGAATGTAGGTTTGGTGGGTAACCATCATTAAGAAGAATAAATTATTTTTCAGATCACCTATAATATTGTAGCCAACAGAAAATTGATGCTTGCTCTGGTAACTGATTCTTAGGAGTATAATTTAAACCAGCTCTTTAGCAAGTCATTGCCAATGAGCACAATGAAACAAGGAAGGAAAACTAGTTTGCCGTTGGCAATAGAGGACTGCTTTTATAGTCACCATGTTGTTCTGAAATGTCTTTCTCTTCATTTGTCTAGAGTATGGGAAGTTACTAACAGCTCTTTGAAATCATCTAGGTGGTGGTGCTGGCTCTGATGACTGTGGAGCTGTTCGGTATGATGGGTCTAATCGGAATAAAACTGAGTGCAGTGCCTGTGGTTATCCTGATTGCTTCTGTTGGGATTGGTGTGGAATTCACTGTTCATGTTGCTTTGGTATGTAAAACTAGGAAGCATTTTCAAAGTATTTTAAAATAACGTCATGGCTATGTTCAGATCACAAATCCTTATAGTCGCTATAAGACTTTCCTGGTCATTTTCTGCAGTGTGGCTGTTGTTGCCTCAATGCTGAGAAACTCTTCTTGTGTGTACGTTCTGTATCTTGTGGAATAGCAGCCTTTGAAAGGAGATTTTCAAAATCAGATTGTCATTTAATGTCTCCAAGCCACTAAAATTTGAATGGATTCAGGTTCATATTCCACTTGAAAAATCTGCACCTTCTTTTCAGAACCCATCAACAGTTGGGCACAAATATGAAATACGTTGAAAAATAGTTTTCCAATGTGATGAGGAGGAGCAGAGGAAAAAAGAAATGCATTTTATGTAAACATTTTTAACATTTGCAAAGTTAAGTGTCCAAATCTAGAGTGCACCTATTCACCCAGCTTAGTCAACCTGATGTACACAAATGTGGCAAAATGACAGAGCTCTTGCAAGGGGGCAGTTTTGGGTGATCAAGGTCTGTAAAACTCATCTTGCTTTATTTAGTGATAAAGAAGAGATTAAAGGGCTATTTTTCTGTGTTCACATTTGATAGTGTCAGTGCTGAACTTTCCAACACTTTGCACACTCCGCAAAAGGAGATGAGAACTGAAGGGGATCTTAGCACACTGGAGATGTGTATACAAAAATGGGGCACAAGAAGTGGCAGGATGATAAAAATAATTTTAAGAAAAGTTGTAGGGGAAGGAGGTTAAATAGAAGCAACCGGATCCCTGAAGTGGTGATGCTTTTTTTCCCCTTACGCTATGGAGAGTTAGACTTTTGGAGGTAAACATGTTTGCCAGCACTTGATACATTGGGAAGTTTTAGAAACCAGCTGCACAAGAGGAAGAAAGAAATCACAGTTTCATAGAAGTGACATTTTAAAAAAGGAAAATTGGAATACAGAAGTACAAAACACTTGTTTGTTTCTAAATGGAAATAAACCAATTTAATTTATAGTACCATTTATATGTAAGTAAAAATCACCTGTGGCTGAAGCTAGAGTGCCAAGTGAATTTAAAATTGTGTTTTTTCACATTGAGTCTGGTGTCAAAATCTTTCCAACACAGGCTTTGACATAAATGCTTAGTAGACCTCAGATGATGGTAAGCAGTATATTCATAGGACTTAATGAATATACACCAGTCTTGCATTAAAAAAAAGGCACTGTTGGTACAGACCTTGGATTGAACTTGTTGAAGAGTAATTAACAGTCTACTTGTGGTTCAGTTCTCTGCTGTCACCTGTGAATTGTCACTTCATTTTTTTCATTTTTTTTTCATTCCTGCAAATAAATTCTGAGTCAATAGTAGACTCTTGTATTATGCATCCTTTAAAATCACACATACACATATGTAGTTTAGATAATGTTTTAATATGTTTGTGGATCAAATCCCACAGCTCCCATAGCTGCCATTCACAAGAGTCATCTCATTGACAGCTGCCTTTACCCTGAGGGGGATTCTTTATCCATTTGTGGATATGGGAATGTAAAATGTCCTGGACACGTTAATTTTCCATATACCATCATTAGTCCAATTGTAAAGATTAATATTACATGTTTGGGCTCCCTACAGAAATGAGGGTTGGGACCCTTATTCCACATGTTTTTGGTCTGTTTGTCCCACCAAGTAACTTTTTAATATGTTGATTGATTTCAGCCAAATTTTGTTAGGTAAGTGAAAATAAGCTGCCAGAGAAGAGATACTTAAATACCAGGACCATGTGGAGGGTAGCTTCTTGAGCACATGTTAGTAGATGCAAGAGATTTCACCTAGGAGAGAAACCTTATAAATCACAGGGAGAATATCAAACAGATTGCTGTTTTCTTAAACTGTTACACTATACAATGAGAAGACCAATTCGTAAGAAACACCATTTGAGTGTTCTTGATGCAGCTTGTTCACTAAGGAGATTTAGGGAGAAAGATGGACATTTTATGAGTTATATTGTTGCTCATGCACTACTCTGTTCCTTATTATTACTAAGGCAATTTTATGTATAAGGCTGCTAGCTTTGAAGTAGTAAATGTTGCAAGAAACATTATTCTTGAGTGAAATAGAAGTGTTAAAACAGCACATAGTCTAGAGTTACTTTATGCCAATCCCATTGAATATGCTGGTAACTCTCCATCAGTTGGGCGCTTCCTTCCTATGATGTCTGGATCCTCAGAACTGTGAAGAAGAAATGTCCTGTACCAATGGACACTTCTTTGCATATGACAGAAAGACCTGACTCACTGATAAATGTTACCATGGGTGGGCGTATCTGAACAAAGGCTACTGGTCCTAGCTTGGTGTAGGAAAACCTCAGTCAGTGTTGGCTATTTTTACAGCAAACTTCCCATGATAGTAGTGGAAGCCATGTCCCCTTGAGAGTTTGAAGAGTAGCTCTATAATTTTTACACCTGAAGTGTTCTCACCGTGAAATGAATTCTTTCCAGGTGGAAATAAGCAAAGCTGGCAACATGAAAAGTCTACTGGTGCAAGCAGGCTTTGTTTCCAAAAATTACTGCTAGGGCTCTGATTCTTTAATCAGTGCTTACTCTGGTCGTGTGACTTCAGCAGCAGCTATGTGCTATGACTGCAGATTCAGACCTTGTCTTGAAGGTTAGCCAGCTACAGAGATATTTTCATAAACTGTAGACTGAAGTAATTAACTGGCAAAAAAACTGTGCATGCTATGAGAGAGACTGTTTGACAGGTTGTATGTATCTGTGTAATGAAATGAATTTCATTGTTTTACAGGCATTCTTAACTGCCATAGGAGACAAGAACCATAGGGCTGTCCTTGCCCTGGAACACATGTTTGCACCAGTGCTGGATGGAGCTGTGTCCACTCTGCTTGGAGTGTTAATGCTCGCAGGATCAGAGTTTGATTTTATTGTCAGGTAAAGCATTTGCGTGTGTCTTGACTTTATTTTAAAAATAAAAATAAGTATGCTTTTAATATTTAGTCATTTCAGTGTGTCTGTCATTTTATTACTATGCATGGTGTGTCAAGCATGCTGACATCATGGTCCTGCTTTCCTTCTGTTTTATTAACTCCTTGTTGCATGCTAGACATAGTAGTGTTTCCATTGCTGGTATTAAAATCTGTTCCAGGAAAATCTGACTCCCAGCGTGGAAGGAAACAAAAATGGCCCTCTTCAGCAAAGTTGGCTAATTCTGGATTTGAATCAGTTCAAAATAGCGAGTATTGTCTGGTATTAGCTGGGTTTGACCTTTAACCTTTAGATCCTCCAGACTTCTTGTATGCACAAAAATTTTATGTTGAAAGGACACATGAACCTACAAACGTGCTGCAACTGTGCTGCAAGCGTCGCTCTCTGGGCCTTCTCCTTCTGTCGTTATACGAGGCTTACAGCAGTGCTGAAAGCGGAGAGAAAGAAAGCTCTGGTTGGGAGCTAGGGAACCATAAGTATGAACACAGAACTTCATATTAAAATTTTGTAAAGCAAAGCCTGAAGGCCCTTCTGTTTAGAACTACAGGCAGGCTGTTTCTTGTGGATTTAATTAAGAATGTGAATTCGTCGAGTATGAGAGGAGAGCAAGTTTTTCTTTTGAGGGGAATTTGAGAAGTTCAGTGAAACAGATCCTATTCTATTCCAAACAACCTGTGGAACTCTGCAAAATGGCTAATCTTAGAAGTAACACAGGTTCTTTGTGGCAAACTACAGCATGAAAAAAAAAATTTTAAGACCTAAAACAGAACTGAGGTAGAACCGGGCCAAATACAAGTTGTCTTTAAGATGACTTAACTACTTAGGTAGACATAAGCTGGATAGATGACCAGACTTTGCTGACATCCACTTGACAACAGCAACAAAACATCAGAAGCAAGAACTGAGAGAATGGCTGCTAAATCTCATTAGGATTTTTTGTTTATGTGTATAAGAGATCTGAAGAAAGCAAGGTGGCAGGAGGCTTGTAGTTGGACCTCATGAAACCTGCATGGGGATTATTGTTATAGAGACACCGCATCTCCTGAAGTATAACAGGCATTTTTTGAGGTCAGGATTTTTTATTTTATTGGTGTTGAACAAATAAGTTAGAATTATTCTTTTAGGAGCTGATCTTGTAAGAGATGGAGGTGTTTGACATATAGGTTACTTACAGATTTAACCTAAATTTACAGGGGTACATTTGGTGTTTTACTTTCCTACTTAACAGACCAGATTTTGGCAAGAATATTTTTGTGTCATTGCAAATGGATGATTGTAGCAGCCCTTCATGCCAAATTTGGATTGGATATTCTCTTAGTATATAAAATGTGCCTTTCAACTTTTCAACTTACGTTATTTTACTTTTTTGGGCCATCAGTTTCTCATTTTCTAGCACAATCTGACTTTAGTTTGCCCTGTTTAAAAAAAATACAGTAAAATAAACTATCAGAGCCCAAGTATTGTTATAGTGGGTGAAGAAGATCCCAAACTTCCGGAAGGGGATAGATTAGTCCAACAATGTGGAAGATTAAGTAAATTAACAGACATTGTATACACCAAGTGGTCAGAGCTAAAATCCTGCTGTTTATCCTAGTGTTAGATGGATGAGATGCAAATGTTTTTAATGCCTGTTGTTGATTTCTGTCCCAGTATAAAGTTCTGGTGGTTTATGTTAGTGGAGTAGATTGGTTTGCTGATTTTTGCTAATGCAGATCAGAAATTCCAAAATGTTTATAATAGTAGGATATTTGTAGTTTTACAGGAGTCTGATATATTTGATCAAATGTGGAAAGACAGAGGCAGTAAAGTTTGTTGCCAGCTAGACAATGTAATCAGCAGACCCATTAGTAGCAAACTTGCCCTCAGTTCTTCTCCTACCCCTTCTCCTCCAGGAATTCACCAAGACCGAGTCCTTGAAATCATTAGTTACAACGCAGCCTTAAGTTTAGTCTGAGCCCCAGCTGTGCCGAATACCAACTAGCAAGGCTTTCCTTTTACTGACAGGTTTACCTTGGTATTCATGAAGGATCCCAGACCTTAGCCCTCAATGGTGGGAAAGGACAACCACTTGTGCACTTTCCTCTTCTTCCATAGTACTTCAGCCTTTATGTTTGAATTGGCTGACGCAAAACAAGAGTATTCAGAGATGCTAAATTGTTCAACAAAAGATTAGCCTGCAATGCAGCTCTGCCATTGTGGAGTGCTCTTACTCAGTACAATGCTGAAGCTCGCTATAGAATGGGCAGCATTTTCTTTGCAGAAAGCGGGTTCCTGTGTTGTAAAAAGGTTGCAATTTGAGCTATTTGGTAAAACTGGAACTCACAGAATTCTAGGCGGAAAGTTGTGATTAATGAACAGCAAGGGAAAGCCTTACCTGATACACTAGAGATTTAATTAGAGATTCTGCTGTAAGATGCAGAAGCATTTCACAGTGGATTAGCTGCTGCGAGAAGAGGGCTTCTTTTCCTTCTAGGCTAAATTGTTTAAATTCTACACCCTTCACTTCATTTGTTTGCTTCTGCTGGGTTTTCACTAATGGGGGCCCCTTTTCATTGTATTTGTGCTTTCAGTCCATTCAGCTATTCACTGCACATTCCATATTTTTGTGTTTGTGTAACACATTCATAAATAACATTGCATGCTTCCAGATTCTGGGAAATTAACAAATGTAATTTTTTTTTCTTTCCTTTATGAACTAACACTTTTGGTTGTGGAATGTAGCTTCTCTGATACAAAAGGTAAAAAAACCTCTATATCTCTATATAGAAAGTGATACAATTATTTAGTACAATATTAGTAATACTTGAGGCTTAATTTTATAAATGTATTATTTTAATATATTTAAGGGTAGTTTGTAATCCCTTATTACTAACAATATTTGTGGCTCCTTTCTTTTCCCCCCAATCCCTGAAATCTCACTTCAGGTATTTCTTTGCTGTTTTGGCAATCTTAACCATTCTGGGAGTTCTCAATGGATTGGTGCTGCTTCCTGTTCTTCTTTCGTTCTTTGGACCGTACCCTGAGGTCAGTAAAACTCATAGAGAACAGAAGAAATAATAACATTGTCTTTGCAACCCCACCTCCCAGGACTACTCCCCTTTTCTAGAAACTCTTTATTTTTAAAATTTTCTTGGATTTTTAAATGTAAAAGTTTCTTGCTCTAGTTTTATTTTAAATCTGTATTAAATTTGCTATTTCTTGTTTATTTAATATTCTTATATTTTTAAAGTATGTTTTTTAATAAGTATTGTTTTAGAGGTTGTCAGCAAACTAGATACGAATGTAGGTTTTAAGTACACTTCTAAAAGCATAACGTGATATAAAAACTAGCCTGTAAAATTAGGCTTTTCCTCAATATTTCACAAAGGACGTTTCCTTTTGTACACATACCTTCCCCTTTCCTACCTCACTGCCTCTGTCGCTTTCCTCAAAATATTTAACTGAGCAGACCACCAGGAAGGCCTGTGTGGGCCAACATACACCAGTGGTGGTCCACAGACCACACCTTTATAACCATGACCAGAAGTCTGCCAAAAGGTCCCCCCGTCCAGTTGCCCCTCCCTGCAGAATGCTCTTGGCTCGAGCAAGGTTCTTGATGGATGGGAGGGTTCACTTAAATGTCGATGACTTTACAGTATGAAGCCCAAGTCCAGCAAAAAAAAAGGATTCATAGCTATCAAATTTGTATTTGATTGTACACTCTCGTTAACACAATTACTGTGTTACACAGGGTAATCTTTATTATGCATTAGTAGGATAAGTATGCCACGCTTCATTTGGCTGTATGTGTGTGTGTATAAAAGTAGAACACAAGGTATATATGTAGCATTAGTAATGTGAGATGTATTTTTTTTTGAATTAGTAAAACATTTTTGACAAGTGTGACATCTCTTACCTTCACAATAGTACGCGTACATAGCCTGTCCCTTATTCAAACAGTAAGTATGTACATGTTATTACCACTGTGTCCTGTTAAGTGTGTACCTGTCTCCTTTTGCAAATAGTCACTGAACCATACTATACACACGTTTGAGGCAATTTATAAAGCCACGGTTAGTGTATGCTGCAGGGGGAGGGAAGCCCACAGGTGACTTCTGTATTTATAACTGCAAGAGCCCGTGCCCGTACACATACATGCACTTGCTGAAACAACAGTACCTAGAAGAACCTCAGTTCATATACGTATCTGCAGGTGGAGATCGTGTCTCACTTTCATGTGTGTTTTTCACATTAGTACAGATGTTCATCAGAAAACTGGTGCTAGGGTTCTCACAGCATTGAAAGGTGTATTCGTCAGAAGAACATTTGTATCAAGCGATCACAATTAAAAGGGTAATGCTAATCATATGTCTTTGAAGGCTTGTAATTATAATTAGCGTTGTCATCACCAGGTTTCACCAGCCAATGGACGAAACAGATTACCCACACCATCTCCTGAGCCACCCCCCAGCATCGTGAGGTTTGCTCTGCCACCTGGGCACACAAATAATGGATCAGATTCCTCTGACTCAGAGTACAGCTCTCAAACCACAGTGTCAGGCATCAGTGAAGAGCTCCATCATTATGAGGCTACCCAAGGTCCCGGGGCACCGGTCCATCAAGTGGTGGTGGAAGCCACTGAGAATCCTGTCTTTGCGAGATCCACTGTAAGTATCTCAAATATTGGCTGCTGGATGGGCAAGAAGAGTGTTTGGGGTTTTTTATTTAAATGTATTTATTTTTTTGTGGAAGATTTTTTCATGTTTCTGGCTGATAATGCTTCGTGACTTTGTGCCAAAACTTAGAGTACTTATAAACAGGGAGTGAAGGCTTTTCTTATCCTCACTTTAGAATCACGTTGGGTATAAGGTGATGGTACCAGGGCTGAGGTCTCCGGGATGTGTAATTGTTGTTACATCGTATTGGCACCGATCACAAGAGAGAGCTCTCTGTCTGTTTGATGGCTGTTCTAGATGACCTCTTAGAATTGGGAGAGATAAAGAGATCCAAACCTCTTCCGTGCACCTCCTCGTGGATCACCATCTCATATACCTCTTTCTGACAGCAAACTTTGGAAAGAAAAAATAATACAGCCTAGAAAAAAGCCGTTTCAGGGTTGTACCAAGTCTCAGGCCTGTTGCATCTTGCTACTGGGTTGGCATAACTGCAATTTCAAAGGAAAGTGAAAAAGCTCTTGTCTCCTACCCCTGCTGATGCTGCATGCTGAGCTGCAATGTGGATCTGTTTTTGTTCAGCAGAGGCCTAGAAATAGGTACAAGCAGAGCCACATTTGAAGTTGGTCACGGTTTATTGACTGATGTGGCTGCTGTGCTTCACGCTTTTTACAGAAATCAGAAAACAGATTCCTACAGCCTATACAAACTACCCTGCTAACATCCTGTGTATGTACCCTGCACGGAATAGAGCCTTTTCCAAATGCCTGCAATTCTGTTTGCTGAATCAGTTAAGATGAAGTGCTTCTTATCCATCCTTTTGAAAACATGGACCACTATGTAGGAAGCCTATAATAATATTTTCAGCTGTAGTCCTGTGTTTTTGTGGTGTTATACTTTCCAGTTTTTAATAACTTCAGACAAAAACTGTTTGGAAAAATCAACAGTTACAAGGCTCCAGAACATGACCTTTGTAGAGCCAGGACAGCAGTCTTGTAAGTCTTCCTAGCGTAAGCTGTAAGAGAGCATGGCATTTGTTTTCCTTGCTTTTTCAGAGGCCTGACTGTGCATCTATCTTCCAGGTGGTTCAGCCAGAGACGAGGCACCAGTCAAGTCCCAGATTACAATCGAATCCAGAGGCCGGCACACAGCAGGCGTGGCGTCAGGGCAGACAACCCAAACGGGAAGTGAGGGAAGGGCTGCGACCACCTCCTTACCGTCCTCGCAGGGACGCTTTTGAAATTTCTACTGAAGGGCATTCAGGACCCAGCAATAGGGATCGCCTGGGCCACCGGGCTCGTTCTCATAACATGAGAAGCCCCGCGTTCGGTGCCATGGGCACCTCGGGACCAGCGTACTGCCAGCCTATCACTACTGTGACTGCCTCAGCTTCAGTGACTGTCGCTGTCCACCCTGCTGTGCACAGCCACAGCTCTCGGGGAGGAAGCTTTCCATCCTACGAGGGGTACCATGAAGCTGACCATGGGATGTTCGAGGACCCCCATGTGCCTTTTAATGTGCGGTGTGAAAGAAGAAATTCTAAAGTAGAAGTTATAGAGCTTCAAGATGTCGAATGTGAGGAAAGGACAGCTGGCAAAAGCTCAGTGTAAAGGTGGGTCTGTCTGTTGTAGCTGTGAGCTTTGCCTATGTTGGGCAATGGTGTGCAAAAGAAAGGGGGAAGATAAAATTTCTCTGAAGTACCTTACCTTCAGGTAGGCGTACTTCTTGATTCCTGTTCATCGTAAATCTGCTGACTGTGAAGATAGTACATTTTACACTGGATGAGATAGCACTTTACAGTACTAAGAAGTTATAAGGTGTTCAGACATGAGTTATTTCCAAGCACCTTGCAAAGTGGGTAAGTACATAGTACGGTCCCGGTTTACCAGATGAGGAGAATGAAGCAGATACGTTGTGTTATGTTCAGAGCTGTGTGATTACGTTTACTGTTGACAGATCCTGTCTTCTGATTACTGAATCTTCTGCCTTTTAAAAGCATAATACTGAATGACATTGTCTGGGAGAGTGTAAAACTGCTATCTGCTTTAAGAGAGATGGGAGATGGGCTGAACGAGGGAGGCAGAAAGGCCTGACCTTGGCTAGTGCACTGCTGAGCTGTGGGGTGTCCCCTTCACTGTGCTCAGGGACCTGCCCTGCCCGTTCACAGCCTGGAGGTGTCCCCTGGCCAAGCTCTCCCTCTTGCCAGGGTAGCTGCAGTGGCTGTCACAGATTTGTGTAGCTCACAGCTGACCTTCAAGGGCATTTAATGTGTTCCCATGAAACAATATTCCCCTTATTCACCCAGGCGTTTGTGTTACTTGAGACTTATATCATTGTCCCCCTAAAGCTTGCAAGAGAAAGTTGCAGGAAATAGTGCTGTTTAGAACAGACAAGATATTTTAGCAGATGTTTGAGGAAGAAAAATGCTGCTTTTTTCCTGAAAATGTTACGCTAATCTCACAGGGAGTGCTGCTTCAAAGAGGAGAAAGTAATTGAGTTTTTTACTTAAAAACTCTTTCTACTTTTTAAGTAGAAAACTTTTTTTACTTAAAAACTCAGTTGTGGCTTCAAAACTATGTCTCAGTATTTTAACTCAATCTTCCTCTACTGGGGAGAAGAGGAAGTGTTAAATTGTTAGCTGTGGATTCTTTTTGTCTCACTTTTCTTTTCGGAGCTTTCAGGGACAGACACTAGTGTGATCAGAGCAAGCCATCTTATTTTGGCTGTAGAAGTATTCTGTGTGCACACACATAAGTAGAGAGTTTTGATGAAAAATTTTTGATGGCTCGTGATAAAATTGCCTTCTGATTTATAAAATTTCTCTCCAAGCATCTCAAAGTTCAAATAGCCCTGAATGCCTTTAGCCTCACAGGCTAGAAATACTGCAAGTAATAGTATCGAATGAGGAAATACTTGGGCTCGGCTTTTCCAGGTTTAACTGCAAGCTAATGCAAGAGTCTTAACTGTGCCCAGTATCCAATACAGTTTATTACTCCCTGAAGCATCCATTGGTTTCGACTAAATTTGTGGCAGGTATCTAAAGCTGTACACTCTGAAATGAAAGCATCTACATTTTATTTAATTGGTGTCAGTATCTTTTTACCAGGAAGTTCATGACTAAAATGAAAGAAGAGCCCACGTTACCTGACTGCTGACTGTAACCATAAGAATCATGAACTGAGTTTTAGATTAGCTTGATTTGCTTGTTTTTCTTCAACTGTAATGAATGTTTATTTGTTGGTTTGTTGTTTTTTTTCCCCCTCTTTATTTTTAAAGGGTGATAACTGAAGCAAAGAAGAGGCCAAAGATGGAAAACTGTATTTCCAGAACTGCTTGAAGAGAAGAACTGCTTGAAGTTATAGAAAAGGACATGCTGCATCAGGACAACAGTTCACTGTTACTGTAACCTATTGTATTATTTTGTTAAATATTTCTTTAAGTATTTAAAAGATGTACACATATGTAATATACAAAAAAATCAATGTAAAGTAGTATAATCTGGAGTCATTTGCCTTCAGACAATAGAGTGGGGACATTTTTGTTTGTGCTCTGTACTTATTGTACATTGATCTCTGTGCCACAACTAAGCTTAATCTAGTTCTAAATTTCAGCACAAGTTGCTGCTGCTTAAATATTGTATAATTTACTTGTATAATTCTATGCAAATATTGCTTATGTAATAGGATTTTTTTGTAAAGGTACATGTCTGTTTAAAATATTTTAAGTTTGCATATCACAACCCTGTGGTAGTATGAAATGTTACTGTTAACTTTCAAACACGCTATGCGTGATAATTCTTTAAAATAAGCAGATATGAAGAAAAGCACGTTAATCTTGGAGGCTTAAATAGATTTAGCTATGTGCAGGTTTTGTTTTGCTGTGTGTATCCATGTGTGCATCTGGAATTATGCATGCCTGTGTATGTGTGTTCCTGATGTACTGTAGTTTCTCTTATACTGTATGGTAACCTTTAGTGGGCTTATAAACCCACTAATGCTGATGTGAGTCTGCTTTTCCCTCTTAGCAGGCAGTACTGAAAACTACGTTGTTTACCAACATGTACCATAGACTGCCATCAACAAAGGCCCAGGATAAAATAGAAGAGAAGACAGGGAGTCAGGGTGTTGGTGTTGTGGTTCTGTTTCCCACACTATTAATGACTTGGTTCACGTGACTTTGGTCAAGTCACTTAACTGCCCTGTGCCTCAGTTTCTCGTTCTGTAAAATGGGTATAATTATACTTACCTACCTCCGAGAGAGTTGTGAGGCTTAATTACTGTTTGTGAAGTGCTTTGATACTTTTTTAAAAGGTGCCAGGTAAGTGCAAAAACTATATTATTTTGTCACTTCCAAAGGTGCTGGATATTGAGAGGTGCTGGTGGTTACAGAAATTCAATGAGCACATGCCGTATTTTGATGCTGTTAATAACTATGAGTGGCATTAGAAGCTGAATAATCGAGTTGTCTGATGGTGAGCCACAGCTCAGCTTTGTCCTTATAGCATTCAAAGCAGTATCTTCTGTCACCTTATTTTCATGGCAGGAAAGAAGTTAATAGTAAGTGATAAAAATCAAATGGAAGGATAAATATATATATATATATATAAAACTTCTGTTTTCACTTATTAAGTATAAATGGCTTTCTATTGGGTCCAGGACTGTAATTAATGACACACAAGACCTGGGGTGTTCTTTTCTCTGTTGTTTGTATTTTCCCATGCTGCATTGGCACTTTTAATTAAAACAGCTAAATGGGGATCTCTTTGCAAAACTAATTTAGCTTTTTGTATTATTATTTTTTAACTAAAGATGGATTGCTGCAGGTGAAGGGTCTGAAAAAAAAAAAAACAAAAACACAACAATATGTGTTCTGGTTGGAAACAAACCCTAAGTATGGAGAACCTTAGATTAAAATACTAGAAGAAAAGTTTTCATTATCTCTGTCCTCTGCTTTCTCCATTATTTTTTTCTGCCCTTCTACAAGTTGTTTTTTTAGAGCAGGTAGAAGTGCAAATGTATGTTCGGAGCCAAGTAAACGCAACCAATATTCAGTTTCTAAATACAGCACTGGTGAGGCTTTTCTTCAAGTACGATGCCTGAAGGGCAGTGGCCGGTTCTTTGATGGGAAAGGGTATTTCTCCAGTGGCTTCAGGGAGTCTATCTTTGCCCACAGACCTTCCTAGCGCAGCAAATGGGGATAACTAGAATGCACAAATTTCCATGCCTTTTTTTTTGCTCACTTGAAAACACTTTGATATGAGGCACTTGTTTACAGATCTCCAATGTGAACGCTCGAAGAGCAGGTGAGAGCCTGGTATTGTTCCCGCGATACATAAGCTACTGTTTCAACGTACACTAAGGGTTAATGTCGCAACTGCCTACTGGTCCAGTTCACTGTCTTAGCATGAAAACTCTTAATGGCAAAAAGACGAGGGGCCCCAGTTTAGCACTAGCAGCATAGTGACCTCAGATCATGAAAACTCTGCAACAAAACTGTATGATACTAATTGGAAGCTACCTTCAACTGCCAAGTGCGCGCGCTCCTGTGTCAGAGGTCAGCAGGGCTCCCTCCCACTGACGCTGCCGCCGGCATGGCCGCAGCAGGCCACCTCGCCTCGCCTTCCTCCCTCCCTCCTCTTCCTCTGAGGCGGCGGCGAGAGCCTCAGCATCTCCCACCCCCCGTGCGTTTGTGCGCAGGGTGAGCTGTCTGCTGCTTCGTGCACGGTGTGCGCCGCCTCCTCCAGTAGTCACATTGGCCAAGGTTGAACTCAGTGGCTGGCAACATTTGTTCTGTTTTGGCTTTGTCTTAAACTTTTTTTTTTTAATCATGGGTGATATTTATATTTTTGTATCATAAGAATGTTTTCTTACAGTATTTGTCATGCCAGTTTATAACAAACAAAATGCAGGGATTTTATTTCTATTGGAAACACTATTACAGCTATGTTTTTACTTTTTAATGGATTTTTATTTGTATAGAGTGCTTACTAATGTTAAATAGGAAAGAGTATATAACATTTACATTAAGGACTCGTCGTAGCTTTTAGCGTTAAGGAGTTAAAAGGAAAAAAATATTCAAACTGGGTCTCATTGCCTGCCTGTTTTGGTAGGAGTGGGTTTGTGTCATTTCAGTTACAAAGATAAAATTATGCCATATAATTTATTTATATGAAAATTTATTTTTGTAGTGTACATAGTAGTCATCAAGTCTTTTGACAGAAGTATATTTTTAAAGAGTTATATGTAATGATGATACCATTATGTTTTGGAACACTGCTGAGATGTGATTACGGTGCACACTTTTCCTTGTAAACCCCCTGGCAGAAAAGAAAGTGTTTAACAGTGTTAAGAGAGAAAGAGAGTGTGAATATTCATACAATTCTGAACTGTGTTTTAGTTACCATTTGTGATCTAGTGTGGTTCTCATTTTAAACTTTGAATGGAAATTTTACAAACTCTCTAAATATTAATGTTCAAACACTGATAGAAATTCTAACATGAATAAAAAAATATTATAACTTACTGCTTATGGACTTGTTTGTTTATAGAATGCTTTTTTTTTATGTACTGGTCAACTGTGCAGATACAATCATGCAGCTATACTGATTTGAAGCACGGATTTGGGGTGTTTTAGGGGATTCACATATCTGGGAGGTTCAGTTTTGGCCCACTCTGTAGCAGGAGCCAATTCTAAAATTGTGCCTAAATTGTGATAAACTGGTGCTTATCCGTTGATTCTGTTGCTTCTTCTATATGTTAGGAGCATGGGGCTTGGGCTGGATTACACATTTCATTCTCATTCTGAGAAAACCATTTTGTATAAACATTGAACACAAAGCAGCTTATGCACAGATTATTTGGGTTTAGAAGTAGGGGAAAGTTTTTCGGCTTTTGGTTCATTCCCTAAATTGGATTAGAGAAATAGCCTACTTTTTCCAGCTGATGGAACAATAAATACATAAATAAATCTGGGGTTCTAAAAACTACAGTGCTCCTTGAGAAGGGAGGCTTAAGAAGCATGCAAGCAACTACTGCCAGCCAGACTGCAGTTCCCTGTGCCCATGCAAGCATTGCTTGGGAAGGAGGAGAGACCACTGCATTTCTGTCAGAAGCCACTTGCACCATAAACGTGGTTTGCTACGTGCAAGCGCCAAGGAGAGTACCATAGAGGCAGCAATCCTCTGCTTCATCCTACAGCCCTTACATGCGTTTATCACGAGTCTTCTGAATTTCTTAAAAGGCTCAAGCGAGTCTCAGCATAACTTAGAATTCAGCCTCTACTTTTCACAGCCAGATGAAATACAAACACAACTCTTTATGTTTTCTGAAAGTTTAGCCAGAAAAGAAAAAAAAATACAGCTAAAGGACTTGAACTGCCAAACTCCTACACATATTTTCGCTACTCTCCATCAGATGCTTGGAACTGGCCAGACTAAGTCAGATTACATATTTGGCCTTAGCGGGTTACACACCATGAGAACAGCGTCCACTGAGATCCTGCATTAGCTAAAATCACTGACTTCGCCCTTTGTGTCCCAGCTATGCATGGGAGCAGCTCCGCTCGCTAGACCAGAGATGATGGGAATAAATCAATACATTCTTCCAGTCAGAGCACAGGATTTTTCTTTCAAAATTCCATTTCACATCAATGAAAGCTATTTACCTTACACTACTTGTCATGTGTAGATTTCTTATAAACGACACTTCTTGCTGTCAGTCTTATTAACCCCAGGTAAGACTTTAATCAGATTTTTGTCAGAGATCGGCCATATTTATTCAGGCCTTAAGTAAACATGTGGCCAAATTTTTGTTGGCGTAATGCATGTATTTAACAGCTTCAGGAATGCTGCATGCTGCTAAACTGCAGCAGCACTGATGTATGAACAGGTGTTTCATTTTTGTTAAGTTTCACTCCCAATGAGCATCTGAGACACCGACTCTTTATATCTGAAAACCACCTTTGCCAAATTGTAATTACTTTTAATGGCTGTTGCAAGTAATGAGAACAATTACTACTTCCCTATTCCATTTAATCATTCTTGTCCTTTTTGTTGCAGACATGTTGAACCTCACTGCTAGAACAGGATGCAGGCCAGGAAACTGCATTACCCAGCCTGAGCGGCTTGAAAAAAATGCTTGCCCACTTCAGCTTTGCATGGTTAATTGCAGGCGATTGCATACAAAACTGAAGCAGTACTGCTGCTTTGACAAAACAGTTAAACATACATACTGGCATAGCAGGTACTGCAGAAACCATTCTGACCCTGTAGGTAGTATGTAAGCAAATAAAATCTGTATCTCAGATTTTTGGCTGCCTTTAGTGGCATCATCTACAGCGGCACCTGAGCTTCTCACTGCCCTACAGTAGCTTTTCTTAGAGACGTTTCCACCCTGCCTTTAAGAGCTGTAACTGCACAGACAGGTCGCTAATGTTTGTGCTGCCCTGGTAGCCGTACCTGCTCAGCACTGAGGTAGGGTAAGGCTGCACAAAGAAATTTGTATCTACCTGGGGTTAGTTAAAGTGCTGCAACAGCTCGCCTAAAGAAGCAGCACATACAAGCCAGCATACATTTTAATTTGTCTTGCTAATTCATGCCTCCTTGCAGGCCTTTCCCCAGGCTTAGCTCACCCTGCCAGTTAGGAGCTGCAGGGCCTTTGAGCCAGCGGATTTCAATAAGGACCTCACCTTCACACGGTGGGGACGGTTTTGCACAACAGGGCACAACCCCTCGGCTTTTCTGCCTGGTCTCTCAGCCCCTTGAGCTCAGGCCTTTGCAGTGGGGCTGCCTTTGCAGGGCCCCGGCTGCCTGCAGACACCAGAGCCTTACAAAACCTGCCAGGAAGCAAAGCTATAAACCAGGGCAGATCAGGAAGAGGAGGAGTGTTGGAAGCTGGAGGCTGGAAGCTGCTTCCTAGGCGCGGGAGGGCTCTGTCTTGGTTGAATAAGGGAGGGCTGGGAGGCATAGGTCAGACCTCATTCACGGGTGAGTGAATTAGGTGGGTTTCCCCGTCTGCTGAGGTGTTTGCAAAGTGATTTATGCCGAAAGGGAGAGACCCTGAGTGCTCTGAAAGAGAGAGAGCTCCACCATCTGATTTCAGAGACCCAGAAGGGCCTTGCCAATGCGTTGTAGAGCCTGGGTAAGACTGACTATTTTTTCTCTATTCCAGGTGCTGTCCATTTTGGCAGACCTTTTGTTCTGAACGTCATGCTGGGGAGCAGGCCTGTAGGGAGAAATGTCGGGCCAGCCCTTTGAATGATGAGGGGAAGAGAAAGGAATTAAACAAGAATCGTTTGGTAACTAGAAAGAGCTCACAGGAAGAGCATTATTATGATTCCTTTTTCCATCTTATGTTACTTTGGCTAATGGAAATCTTTCCTCTCTCCCTCCCTCGCAACCTATGTTTTGTCCTGCCCAGAAGGAGGGGTTGCACCTCCCAGGCCTGTCGGACCTTGGCAGGGCCTCACGTGGGGACCTTCCTTCAGGAGAGCTGTCACCAGAGCGTGCTGCTCCTGCCCAGGTGTTGCACTGTCGGCAGCACGTCTGGCTCCCGAAGTCACCAAGCAGAAGTTTAAGAGGCGTTTGGGCTGTGCTCTTAGTCATATGGTCAGAATTGTGGGGTAGACCTGTGTGGTGCCAGGAGTGGGACTCGATGATCCTTGTGGGTCCCTTCCAACTGGGGATATTCTGTGACTCCATGAGTCTAAGTGACAAACGACCTTTGAGATGGGCTGGATTTACACGAGTAATCTCGAGGCTAAAATACCAATTTATCCTTACCTAGTTATCAAACGTGTAACACATCTGTAATTACAGTTTATCCCTATTATGAGCCAAATGGGTTGTTTCTTCTCATTAAACAAGAGAGCAGGTGTTTTATTAGTTGCTAACTCTAATAAAGGTAAAGGATCTGAGTACCTTTTTTCGGTAGAGTAACTGGTGTAAATAGGAAGCTCACAACCTTCACCCTAAATAACTAGCATTTGCCATTAGATAGTTTGGTCAAAGCCTCTTTCACTTTATTGCTTCCCAATTAGGCAATCATATTAAGCAGGCTATGTATTTTAACTTTAGAATATTCACTTTAGTATCCAATTTAATAAGCTTCTGTAGCATTTTGCGAGACTTTAGAGGACAAACGCATTCAACTTTAAACAGTTACAAACGCTAAGGGAGAGTGTTATTGTATGGTACCACAGACCTATGCAAATTTTCAGATGACATCTAACAGCTGGAAAAAAGCAGCGTTTTGGAGTTAGTAGTACGGAGCTTTCTATCTGGCAAAAGGGCAGGGAGGACCTCTTTTTGTTCACTTTCATCTTCTCATGATTTGCAAACCAAACTGACAACAAAGTTCTTGTGCAACTAAATGAATGGAATAAAAGTATGCATGGTATGAACTCTGTGAGCACCATGCAGTTGCTGTTTCATTCAGTTAGGCCTACATTGAATCAAATGAGGAAATGGAACTGTAAATGAGTTATTTTTAGCCCTTAAAATGTCCGAGTATGAATACAGCTGATTATTAAGCACATATTTGTTAAACATACCAACAAATACATAAGCTGTGGTGTCTGACTATTTAAGTTACTTAACATTGCTTGATTTAGTTAAACTTTTCATTCTGCATCTCCATGCAGTTGTCAGGCATTTCAGCATAGTTTTGAGGAAAAGTGTATGTATAGAGGCAGAAAGTGTTTGTAAGCATATTCTCTGTGAAAGATCTAACCTCATTCATAAGCAGTTTTCCCAATTCATTCGATAACACATGGATTTAAACCAATTTCAGTGGATGTTCTCTAATGCAACAGGCTGTAATGCTCCCAAGTAATCGTTACAGTCCACTGAATCAGTAGCTCATGAATTAATGAGGATTTACACATTAGCTGGTTATGGTTCCTTAGGAGCTATTAAGAACTTTTTAACATTTTGTTGTTGAAATGAACGTACATGGAGCATCATGGAAATTCCTGCCAAATCAAGTGGGAATAGACTGTGAGTCAGCAAGGGCATTTAAGAGCCTTAAGCAACTACTGCTTTTTAATTGTCTTCAGCAGGATTACTCACCGGTAAATCTGCATCAGTATCAGTCTTTCATGGTTTGTCCTGCAGAGTTTATAGCGAAAAGTGTGGTCTTGGTGATGCTACTAACACCCTTCCTTTAATCCAAGATATGTGACTTGGGCACAGCAGGTCATCCCTCCATCTGGTCTCATTGACTGCAGAAGGTATATGGACTATAGAGGCTCTAACTCATACTTGATCTAGATTCCCAAAATTGTGGATGAGAATCAAGTCAGGGTGTTTTTTCTCTCCCTCAGGCTGCAAATTGTACTTTTGTTGATGATACTCTGGGACTTGAACAGATCCACTCGCTTAGGAGTCTGTTTGAGCTGCAATGGAAACACGAAGTTGCACAAGGAAAGACAGCGAGCAGAGGGCCTTGTTTGTGAAAGTGACCTATCTCTCTGCCATCTGAGACATGCAGAGGAGCTATGCCAGAATATGCTCCAGAACCTTAATTGTAGGCCTCCAGGTCACTGCCATTACATCCATGCTTTCTGTCACTATTTTGATATTTTAAAATTGCATTTTATTTCGACCATTCTGTATTAAATTTTCACCTTTTTATGTTCCCTTTATTTAAATATTACAAAACCTCTTAAGTCAAGAGAATTACTATAGCCTAAGTGCAGTGACCCAGATTGTACCTTTTATCTCTGTGGCAGTGGATTTCTGCAGGAAAATAGCTCTTTTTTTTTTTCTTTTTTCATTTTAATATGATTTTAGTCATATCTATGACACTATTCTTCCTCTCTATTCCCTTCCCCTTCCTTGCTTCCCCCCGGCATCCCCATGCAGATGTCCATCCAGCAAGGCTCATCATTACCTGGCAGATACAGCAATGCCCAGAGATATCTGTGGCATGTACTTCAAGCAAAGCTGCTCCAGAAAGCCAATGGAAAAAGCTGGTGCAGAATTGCAAGATCTCCTGTGAGCCAGCAAGATAGTACAAATTCGAGGCTGGGCAGGCCTGAGGAATCCCAAAAATGAAATGACTCTAACAAACCTCTCAGGGTATGTTCCCTGGGAAATGATTACCTGCATTTTTTCTGCTTTGTTTTGTTTCCGTGCTTTCTGTGTACATTTCACAAATTGATGTATGGTTCCAGTTTTGCATGAACCTAAGGAAGAGTTTTACATTTTTAAAAGCCAAGCCATTTTTATCAGACATACTTAGCAGAAAACATATTGTTACAGAAAACTCAGGCTTCTCTAACAAAATGTGACATGGGCCCTGATCCCCTAAACATCTAAGTCCTTTGTTCATCGTGGTAAGTAGCTGGAACTATTCAAACCAGAAAAATTACACAAGTGCTAAAGTAGTTGCAGAAATGGGATGTCACTGCTGTATCTGGCAAAAACACATGTAAGAAAGTTTGAGTTTTATTACTAGTGATGACGAGACTTGGTTCAGTGTGGCAGCATGGGTCTCAGAATATTCTGCACACAGCACAGACAGCAGACACGCTTGTTTGCTTGCCCTCATAGATGCAGAGAGAAGAGATGCAGAGAAAGAGGGAACCAAAGAGCCAGTGAGCCATACAGCAGAAAGTGAAGGGAAACAGCAGAAAAAGCGAAACAAGAGAGAACTATACCTGAGAGCATGTGGGAGGACTCACAAAAGTTTCTTTAAAAGGTGCATTTGAAGTCTGTGTAAAATGACGAGGGGTGCCGTTCTGCTGGACAAGGGAGGCTTAGCTCTGCCTAGATGCTGAGCATAAGAGCCCAGTGTTCCTACTCATAGGGGAGGTGATAACTTGCTTTGGGGGATATTTTTTATAATGTTGATGCTGGCTTTTTCAATGTTTTTCTATGCAACGTGTGTGTGTCTATGTGTGTGTGTGTATGATGGGAAACACACGAGCATGTAGAAAGAACTGTGGTTTCAGTGTGTGGAATTTGCTACTGGCAAGTTATTCTAGCGTGGAGTCCAAGATAAATACCAGGTAGGCTCATATTTTTGCATGTGCTTTTTTGTCCTGAAATGTTTTAAAAGTTTTGCAAAATGCAGGAAGTTGCACCTGGGGTTTCAGAATTTTCTTGGGGTCGACGACCCTGTTGGACATCTCTTAATACTCTGCTTCTGCTTTAATTTTTGTTGATTGGCAAAATCCTGAAGGGAAGCATAGATGAAGAGGCTTCAGAAGACTGTCTCAATCTGGGGGCTGGCTTCCCTGACTCTTTCTAAAGATTTTCTTCCGCACTGCCCTACAGACTATGGGAGTCTCTAGACCTCCTTTCCATACTCCTGTTGCGTTGATTCATTTCTCCACGGTACAAGTAGGACCAGGAAGAATGGAAGGACACTGACTTATTGGAAATGGTTGTTAGCTTCCTTATTATACATGTTAGTTTCCTTATTATACATTATACATATACATAAAGGCTTTGAATTGATGACACTCCACTGTGTCGTTTAAAATTATTTTCTCTGGCCTCAGAGAAAATACCTTTCCCTTTAAGGTCGCCTTTGCACAGACAGTGGGACAAATGCTTAATTGTTTCCCATTGAAATTTTGTGTCAGAATTTTTTTTGTGTCAGCTGTTTGTGGCCCTGCGGAAGCCTTTTTCCTATTGCAAGGAGCACACATCCCCTTATTAACCATCATACTGTTCCTCACGTGCCACCTAAGAGGCTAAGTACGTCAAAAAGCAGAGGCTCTGGAAGACCTCGTGACAGAGCATTGCAGAAGGGGGTGTATAGGAAGCCATCACTTAGGGGACACCTGGGGGTCGGGGTGCCACAAAGGCTTTTCCTGGCTTTTCTCTGGGGATTTGTGGTACATGTGGCTTGGTGTGTGGTTTTTAATCCCTGAACATCTGGTCAAAAAGAACTGAAAGAATGAATGGACTTGGCTAGCCGTGAAAGACAATAAAAGGGTGGCAGATGGGGAGAAAAATGCCAGAAAGAGCATTGTCTGGGTCCAAATTATGGGTAACAGCAGCAATATTCCCTTGAGTGGCCATGGGGCCCAACTTTGTGTTCAGGCAGTGGCAAGGAAGGTTTGGGAAGTATCGGGGATTTGGCTGGGGATGGGTGAAAGGGGCTTGAGCCAGGAGGGGAAGGGTTAGAAGGAGCAGGGGACTTCTGATATAGGAGCATCGCTTTGGGAGGAGTGGGATGCTGGGATCAGTTGTGGGGAATTGGGACCGCTTCAATGTAAAAGTACAGAAAAGTGAATGAAAAACAGCATAAGAACAAATAATAGAATCACACAACCGTAGAACAGAATCCCAGACTGGTTTGGGTTGGAGGGGACATTAAAGGCCATCCAATTCCAACCCCCTGCCATGGGCAGAGACACCTCCCACCAGCCCAGGCTGCCCAAAGCCCCATCCAGCCTGGCCTTGAACACCTCCAGGGATGGGGCATCCACAGCTTCTCTGGGCAGCCTGTGCCAGTGCCTCACCACCCTCTGAGTGAAGCTTTAGTTTAAAGCCATCAAATCCACCTTCTCTACTTAAAAGTATTCAGAAACTTAAAATACTCATAGAACTTTGGAACAGACCAACAAAATGGGATGCACAAACTGGAAATCAATGCATTTGCAATTGAAATAAAATGTAACATCAAGGTCTTTATTTTTGCGTCATAAGAAATCAGTTCTTGTAAAATACTCATTAAAAGCAGGGGATAATTATCTGTTCGGTCCAAATATTATATTTCCGAGCCCTACGTTACAATAATGATAAATACTACGGAAGATTAAGGCAGTTGGAGAGGAAAGGGGCTGCCATCACAGGGGTAAGCTAATGCACTTACAGTTCACAGACCTAAGAGCAGTCAAGTGTTGGCGTCCCGGAGGCTATGTTCTCTCATAAATGTGCTTTACTTGACACTTTGCCCATTTTGCTGTCAGTTTCTTCATAGCTTGGAATGACCCTTAAAAAAAAGAAGGGGGAAAAAAAAAAAAAAGGAGGGGACAGTGCTGTCCTAGAGCCTTTTCTTACAAAACTCTGCTATATTAAAATCACCAGTGGTAAAGAATGAATTTTATACCTTTCTTCCTGTTTTGGTTAAAAGTGGTTTCTTTTTTGCAAGATCAAATTTGTAATTGTCATCTTATTTATAAGCAAGGAATTAAAAGGCAAATGGGGCGTGGGGATGTCACGATAGGCTGTCAGTAAGAGTATAACTTTGCTAGGAACACCATACAATTAAGCATATACTTTAACTTCAGAAATTCTGCTTTCAAATTCATCAGTGCACATCTACTGTCTGTGACAAGGAACACTTCTCACTGAGTTAACATCTTGAACATTTGTTTCTCTAAAGCTTCGAGAGCAAAACACCTCTTCAAAGCAACCAGGAAAGAGAAATGCACTGTGACGCAGTTAACTGCAGCAAGTGGATAGGGAATTCTGCCTTCCTAAAAGGCTTGTCTGGCTTCGGTTTTCCCTGTGGGTCTCTCCAGGTCTATACAATTTTATTTAGGCACCAAAAGAGGTCACCAAAATTTCAGGAGCGCTGAGAACTCAGCTGTGGTTTCTGTGTTGGATGATGGCCCCTTTGTTCCACCCTACAGAGGTAGGAAAGAGTTATCAAAGCTTTTCTTTTCTGCTACGCTTTGTTCCAAAGGAAGTGGGCTCTGGAAACATTCACTGCTGTAAATCATGGCTTAAATTCAATCTGTTCATCTGTTCAGCCGCTGCTCTGCGTTCTCAGGAGTGCTGCAGTCACAGGAGAACAGAGGTAGCTGTATTGTCTTTCAAAAATATATGAAAATCAAAACGGTTTGAAGTAATTTACGCAGCACGCTGCTATTGAAGAGTCCTTTAATCTCTTTTTAAAATTAAAAATGCCTGCACATCCTATTTATTGTGTGCCATGAATCCTTCCCCATTCTTTTTGATTATATCTTGTAATAACTGATAAAATCTAAGCCTTTCATCCGTCACAGACTTTCCACATCTCAGTGCACCTTTGATCCAATATGATCTCCTAAAACAATGCATAGGGTCAGGGCATTTTCTCTGCAGAGTTTTGAGCTGAAGCATATTCCATAATAAGGCCCTCTTATTAAGATCCATTCTGCCACTCTAATGGAAAACATAGATCTCTGATCTGCCCCTCATAAGATATTAAACAAAATTTTTACTATATTTATTGGATTATTTACCTCGATAGCTTCAGAGATTAACTCATTATAACTGAGGTTTTCTAAATATTGCTTGTTCAGTGTGGCTGGAGTTTGAGTGATCCTGTAACTGGAAAATTGATGAAAGGACTGGCAGCATGATCTTTTAGGCTAATAAAAAAATGTGTGACTCTCAGCTTCATACAATTGCACTTGATTTAAAGTCCCCCCTATATTTTTATTAGGATTTTAATCCTGCTCTGCTGAAATTTTCCCTGAAATCAGTTCCATGCTTAGCAGCGTGGAAAGAGGAACCAGGGAAGGATTTTTCTGTAACTAGTTAAGAAGAGATGAGCTGAAGTGAACGTGCAAATCTGACAGCAGGATTTACGCTATGTGCAGAGGCTTTAGATCAAGTAGTCTGAGCAGATATTTACTTCTACAGCTTCGTATATGTTGCAAAGCTTGTTGCTGAAAAAGCATTCACTGGGTCAGCAGAAACATAGCCAGAATACTGGTCCTCTTTCCCAAGGCCTCTGATAAGACTGGTCTGCCTAGGTGCGTGCCCATTTAAGCAGTTTATTATCATCGCCAGGGGACAACGGTGTACAGCACTCTAGGGAATACGGGAATTTGAAACTGCGTGTTGTTTGCAAGCTGTTGAAAGAAGACTCTGTCTCTATAAAATGTATGCATTTGTATGCTGCTATATGTAATGATTTATACTCATTCTAGGAGTCTAATGTGAAAGTGCCCCTGTTAGGTTCTCTCTAACATTTTTAAGGTGCATACAGATAGATCTGAGGAAGTCCCTGGGAATAAAGAAAAGCATACTTGGAATCCCGTTAGCAAGGATGCTCTGCTTTCCCCGTGAAATGCTGCAGTGACTCCAACATGTGCACACTACCTTCCAGAACTCCTCCTTCCACTAGGCATACACCTGACCTGTTGTTTTGGGTTAGTGGTTCTGTTGCCGCAGTTAAGCCCAGGATCTCTGTGCATAGATTAGTTTAACCCTTCATGAAACCCAGCCACATTGCTGCGTGAGCTTCGACTGTTCCAATTTGTTTTCGTCTGAAATTATGAACTGAATTTAGTGGATGCTGCTTGGTAAGGCCTGTGACTTCTGAAAGTTCCTGCAGTGGTTGCATTTATTTTGTCAAAATACAGAAATTTGTGTTCACTTCTAGTTTTCAGCATTTTGCTTCGGACCTCCATATTGGTCATATATTTTCACTTGTGTTTTTCACTTGGATTTTCACTTGGGTTTGCCCCTATTTTCATCTTTCATCCACATTAAAAACTGTGACACTTATTGAGCCGAGCCACCTAAATGGGTGTCAGGTAATGTACAAATAACAAATGCTAAGTTGTAGTGCCATGAGAAGGCTTCTTTTTATTTTGATGCAATGTATTCATCTTAGGAAAAACAAACCAACCAACAAACAAAAAAAAACACTTTATATCCAGTCGAGCGACATGTAGCTATGCTCACAAGGAAAGACTTCTGCCTAAAACCTGATTAGTATGGAAAAGTGTTAGTTCTTGGGATACCCCAACAAAAAAAGAAAAGAATACATATATATATGTATTTTCAAAGACTTTTTTTTTTCTATTTGTCCATAGAAAGATAAACTGCAGTATAAAACCTAGAGGCATTTATATCTTTTGCCAGTATCCCTTCTGAACGTCTGGTACGGATTTCAGGGTTGAAGCTATCCATTTGGTGAGAAATTTTTGTTCAGAGCAATGTGCAACATGTTGGACAATCAGATAGTGCTAAACTCGGGTATATATCTGGGGTGCTAAATTGTGTTTTGGAATGGTGGTTTTATTATTAATTGTCTGGTTGAGAGACTTAAACCATTTGGTGCTTGGACAAATTGGAATCCTTTAAGTAAATAGTTTAGTCTTGGCATCCTTTCACTCTAACTGCTGCAACTTATCCAGTTAATGTCGGAGGGGTGGATGTTTCATCTCGAAAGCACATTTAGAAGGACAAAATTTGGTTTTATACACACTGTCTCTTACTCTAAAAGCACAGATTTCCAAACAGTGTATAAAAGTCCATAATTCATGCCCAGGCACAAGCAGCATTTGCAACTATTTCAGCCTTAACTAGGAAAGTGCCTTTTTTTTCCTGTTGCAGAAACTTGAGTTTCTTAGACTGCCCTGAATTCAGGCTGGGAGGCTGGCTTCATGGATTGCATTTGGCTACTGCCATCAGATGCTGGTGGCAGAGAAGGAAAATTTACATTGTGAGCAGACAATAGCATCACAGGATATGATCATACTCCTATATGCATAATAATGTATTACAATAAAAAATACTTAAGCTTCAATTCTGCAAATGTTTATTAAGTGCTTAACTCCCAGAGGACTCTCAAGTCTGTAAAATTAAGCAGATGTGTAACTGTTTACAGGATTTGTGCCTTAGGACTCGCTCTGAATCCTACCAACCTCAATAGAGGCTCGGTTTGAGAGATTCAGAAGCCTTCAGATAACATACATGCACATTGCTGGGACGGTGAAAAGTTTTTGAGCTGGAAATAGAAGAAACCTTTATGTCAGTGGAAATAATATCAAAATAGGATGGAAAGGGTATTGGGGTGTATGTGTGTATAGAGAGAAGGCAAACAGTTGTAAGAGTATTTCACTAGACATGAGATTTTTAGCACAAGAGGACACTGACGGAACTGCTGGAATTATCTTGTGCTCTGCAGCTCTGAGCGCTGTAAGAAAATAATAATTATTTTCACAGTTGAAACATTGTTTGCCCAGCAGGAGGACTAGCTTTGAGAACTGCCCTGTTTACTGACAGTGATTCCAACAACAGCTACCAGGGGATCTGTTGATACTCACTTTCATCTTACTATTAAGTGCTGAAGTCGAAGCCCAAAGCTCGGAGCCCTGCCACCTCTCTGAAATGGTAATCATTCAGGGAGTGAAATTTTGGTGAAATAGCAGGCTTTTATATGACAAAAACGGAATTAACTTTATGCACTGGCCAAACTTGGAAGCTCCAGGTAAGTAGTCTAACTTTTAGTCTGAAAATCATCAGTGAGATTACAGACTCAAATGTTATACAATTGGCGATATGGAAGATTGAAAGCCTTATCTGTACCAGGACTTCTTTGTGGTATCACAGTACAAATGCATAAAACAGGTTTGGTTTGGTTTGTTTTTTTCCTACGAAACTTCCAGAATTTCTTCTCCTCCTCCTGTCCCCCAGCAGTAGCAATATTTCAGCAATGTTTTTATGTTTTTACTGTTGTTTCTTTCTTCCTTCGAATCAGAATATTACAAAAGTAAAAAGCCATGTGTGGATGGCTATCCTGAAAGATAACTGATTTGTTAGGAACATAAGACCCAAGAATTATTCAGTAGTTTGTAGTGCTTAAATCAATTTCTCTTTTATTCAAAACTGTGCAGTTCCCATCTCCACTTATGAGCAGGAATACTTCCACTGAATGCTCCTTTTCTGTTCCAGCAAATCAATTCCAAATGTATTTTCTTGAATTCTTTTCTGCTACTACATTGTCTCCCCAGAAGATGTTTTAAATGGAATTATTTATTATTTATAGGCCCTTGTTAAAGCCTATAAAATCCTGCCTCTGTTAAATTTTCATTTCGGCTTGTTGGCCAGCTGGTATTCTGAATGATCATGTCTTTGTGCAAACACATTAGATAATGAGGAGAAGAAGATGGAGTCCTTACTTCTTGGCAAATGTATGTACATTGCAATGTTTTTGTTTGTTTGCTTGGGAGGCAAAAAACATCCCATGTCTGCTAAGAGATCTGAAATGATAATCATATAAACTGATCTGAAAAGTCAGAGTGCTCTGCTTCCATTCTTCATAATAAGTATAATTAAAAGTGTATGAAGACTGGAATGCTGAGAGGTGACTCAAGTAATTGGCTGGTTAATGTTACGAAGGTGTAAATTCTCCAGAAAAGCCCTCTGCATACCAACTGAAAATGCAATCCATGAAATAAATCCATCTGCCTACATTTGTTTTAACAGTAATACTGACCTTAGAGCAAGGTATTTCCGAAGGATTTTTAATGACCAGCTGGAGTTAATAGCCTTTGGCTGTACCTCAGGCTTTAAACGCTGCCCAGTCAGTCATTAATTCTTAGGAAATGCTCTGTTCCTTGATTGTTACTGCTTAACTGCAAGTCAACCTGGACTCCAAATAGCTGTTAGCAGAGAAAACATAATTATTGTTAAATGCACATAGTACCTTCCTTCACAAAATACTCCAAAGTATTTACAAGCTGAGGGTTCTGAAAAAAAAAAAAAAAAGTAAGACAAGGTGATTTTTGTTGCTGGGAAAATAGCTTGTTTTGTTAATAGACAGGACTAAGAAGATTCATTTTCGCAGTAAGTCTCTGAGAAATTAGACATCCTTAGGGTTGTCTGACTGCCAGCCACGGCTGATTCTGGCTATAGGCTAGAGAAGCATTACCTTCTTCTACCCCTGGCTTTTGGTTAAGAGGATCTGAATTTAATGGACATTTACCTATCCCCTGGGGAAATAAGTCAGAAGTCTTCAAACATCTCCCACCAGAGCTTCTACATGGAGAAAAAAAAATATATATGCTCATGTAACTAGTAAGCAGTTAAGTCTTATGATATGGGTACTACATCTAAGGAAGCATAGCGTTACTTGCAATGTCTGCGTGCTGCAGGGGATTTAGGAGGGAACATCTCATTGCTGAACAGGCTGAGCTGGACCAAGTAAGTCTAATTTCTTCCCTGTCATCAGCAACATTAATGCAGAGACATTAATAACCAGAAGGATGAAGAGACAGACCCAGTGACCGATAAAGCAGAGGAATCAGGGGGCTGAAAGCCAGATTTTCTGGCTTGCTCTATGCCAGCAACGTGGTCAAAGACCATCATTTTCCACTCAACCACAAGCTTTAGTGAGGTGCTGAGAAATTTCACCCTGATGCTGGAAAGCCAGGTAGGCCTGCATTGGGTGTCATGCATATCATCTGCGCTCTCACGTGCGGGAATGGTGTGCCTGGTGTGAAGCACAGGACCAACTGCTTTGCCAGGCTACCAGCAAAGGCTGTACAGGTTTTGCTGGGCATGCAGCTGTGCTGTGCAGAAGAACAGAGTTTCTGGAGCCTGAAGCAAACTCCTAAAGAGCCACCATTAGACCAGCCTCTTTTAAAATTGTAATACTGCAACAGTCCTAAACTTAATATGAGAAATGAGTTTTGGCACATGCAGGCTCAGGAATTTTATCATGTGAATATGAAGAAAAACTGATGATGAGCACAAAGCTGCCTGAGATATCACTTGTACATAACTTCAAACCCAGCTGACAGAAAAAATGGTGTTGTTCTTATGGACAATGTAGCATGGTTGCGATCTTTTCAATTATATCATTGTTTGTAACTGGCCTAGAATGACTTTTCTAGATCTTATATAGTTACAAGTTTCCTGAATATAGATTCTTCTATAATTCTAAGTTGTGTGCTGTTAAAGCTACCAAAATGACATTTTAAAACCTTTTCTTCAGTGCTCACAGACTTTCTTAAAAGAACATACTTCTTATATTTTCTCCCTGCTGTTTCTTAGTTAGAATTAACTTATTACATGATAAATGCTTATCACACCATTTCCCAGTTACAGACCAGTTGTCGCATGCCTTTCCCATGCATGTTAGTGCATCGGCAAGACCCAGAGCATGATTTGATCATGCTCCATTTGTAATTTCTCTCAGGGGTACAGAGCAGCCCCCTCTGAAGAGCGTGCCTGGCGAAGCGTGAATCTCCCAGATGGCAGCGTCAGCTCAAGGGCTCCGCTGACAACAGAGGTGCCACATCCCACCGAGTTTTTGCTCCTCTCTGTTGCAGCCAGAGAAAAAATCCAGATGGGGGTCAAGCCCTTGGTCCTTTTGGCCACCTGCTCCCGTCAGCAGCTTGGCTTGCACCCCTGAAGCCTGGAGTGGATTTCTGGGAGGTGACGAGCAATGCTGCATCCCCTACATTCGTTTTGAATAGTGAGGAATTTGGAACCACTAACGACAGATGATGTCTCCTTAACTTAGTTACTTGTTTGCAGCCTTTCCTATGCTATAATGTACAGCTACATACTACCGCATTTAAAACATGTATCCTGTATGTTTCCAGTAACTATACTCACTGGAAACCGCCTTTTCAGCAGCCTTTTTTGCATCCTGGATGCCTCCCCCTGTAAGTTCCTACTGATAGTTTGAATTTTTTACTTTTAACTATGGCCTTGTGGCATTTAGTTAGCACATGAGAAAGCTGAAGGTTAATGTCTTCCTAGAAATCATAAAGCCAGTTAACGATGACTCTGAGGAACCAGGCTTCCTGGCTGTCTTTCAGCTATCTTTTTGACTCTACAATAATGCTTGGAATGATTTTTTACATCACGTTCCTTAGCCCTTGTTCCTAGATTATCTTACAATGCCAGTATCACTATCCTCATTTAACAGATGGGGAAAAATTGCCACTTGGAGGAAGGAAGTAAATGTCTTTAGCCAGCCAGAAGACTCATTGTTCTTCCAGTGCACTCTTCACAAAATTCATTGCCCAATAGATTTATTTTGAATATGGTTTTATTGCCCTATGGTATGCAAGGCACTGTGGCTTCAGTGAGAGAGGGTAACTTTTCTAGATAGGACAGAAATGGATGCTTAGGTCTTCAGCTTTTCGGTAAGGTCAGTCTGGATGGATTTTACTTTCAGGCATAGGTGGAGATCATGGGTGAAAAGATTACTACCTCTGTTCTCTTACAGTCAAATACCACCTATTTCTGGAGTTACTCCAAATCTAGTTGTCTCTTCAGTCAATTTGTACAATCTGAATACCTGAAGTAAGAGCCTTGTTAATGAGAAAGTAAGAGGACTTTTGATATTTAGGAAATAGAGAATAAATAGTACTTCTAAATGCTTACATTTTAGGATTGGTAATACTAATTATTTTTCCATTTTCATCTGTACAAACTAGCTGAGGAGAAAAGAAATTAGCATCGTGGATCAGGCCACCAGTATAGCAATCTAGGTTACCTGTCTGCAGTAGTAGCCCATGGGTAAGTAGCTCTGAGCTGTTATTCATGGGTGCAGAATTGCTTATGCTAGCATTATCGGTCACTGCAGGCTCTGCGGCTTACGCTAGCTCAGGTGCCGGTAGCTGAAAGGCTCCCTTGTACACCCCTGCCTTCACAGCTGGGCAGCCCGACACCAGAGAACAGAGGAGCACCTGGAGTATGGACATCTCACAGCTTAATATATTGGACTTCGTCCACAATATCTTTATTGAATGCTCTGCCCAGACTAGTGGATTTCTGATAAGAGCTTTGTGGGCAAGAATTATGGTTGCTTACACCTACCTTCAGGTCCCCATGAGCCCCATGTTGTACAGCCTAGTGGTGAGGGGATTCAGCTTGGTATCCTTATCTGATATCATGTTATTTCATGACAAAAAATTGTTTTACAAGATTAAATACAAAAGAGCTTCTAGCAACGCTGTAGATGTTCTTAGAGTTCATATATGCCCTATGGAATGAAAGTACACGACTGTAAGGCAATGCATAGTTAAATTCTAAGGCTGGGTTAAAGCTCTTGAGCAAGCTTCCAGGGTCACCACCAAGAGAAAATAAAGGGTGTGACATTGTGGGTGACGAGAGAAACAGGAAACAAGCAGCTATTTCCAAAATTCATAAAATTCTGTATGGAGCAACCAACTCTGTATTTTAATCCTGTGGTTATTTCATGAACAGCCTTACAAGATTTTTCTCTCTTACTTTGTATTTTGTAATACTCTTAGATTTATTTTATATGTGATCTTAGCCTTAGTTCTTAATCTGAGTTCCCACTCAGATCTGGGATAATTCAACACAACTAATGTTGAATTTATTGATTTGTGATTTAGTGATACACATACTCAACTGTATCACAATACATTTTTTTTTCTGCCTTTGTTATTTTATTACATATTATGTATTTGTATACCCATCTTTCCTTTGTAGAGATATCTGAATCAATGACTTTAAACTGGGCTTTACGGGCCTGCATGAAGCTGTGTAAAGCTGTTTTAACTGTATGCATTATATGCATGTAAATTATTATCAGTTGTGAATCAGATTCACCATATTAGATTATAGAATATTTTAAAGTGATCCAATGTAAATACTCAGTTAAGGCGGCGAGGAAATTAAGGAAACAAAGGAACACTGTTTTAATGAGAGAATGATAGGAAACAAATTGATATTTTGTCTGGGATGTCATAAGGAAAGGACTAAATCTGAAGATAGACAAGGTTAAAGAAAGGTTAATACCAATAAAGGAAGAAGGATTGCTAAAACAACTGAGAGGAGATTTATGAAAGAGTGCATTCCAGAGATTTGCAACTATGAATATTGCAGGCAAAGGAGTGTGGATGACAAACTGTTTAAAGAAGCAGTGAAGGCACTGGAATATTGGAGTTATATTTCCTTTGGGAGGTCAAAGAAGCACCATATTGTAGTGTCCAATAAACTAAACGAAGGAATGAGAAATATGAGGTTTCAGTTAACATATAGAAAACATGGGGGCAAAGCAAGCAATCCACAAATTGCAGTTCTTGTTTTTTGGCCGCAGACCTGTATTGTTTCAACCTTGTTTTGACCAACAACACGATGAATGCAGTTCTACAGAGTTGCTATACTATTTTGGTAGTTACTTTAATACTCAGTAAATGAAAACCTTTTCCATTTTTAAAATAATCCCTGCTTGGGGACTGTTTTTGTGAGGCAGGGATCTGCTACGCTGAGGAAACACATAATTCCCAAAGTCATGAAGGTTAGGCTAGCGAACTGGCCTATCTGACTGTGAGCAAAGGATCACATACAACATTCAGCAAATGCTGAAAAATGCAGCACACGGAGGCAATTTACTAAACTGATTAGCTGATGACTGTATGAGAATGGGTTAAGCCTGAGAGATATATCTTCTTACTGTCTCTCCATCCAGTCTTCTTTTCCTGCATATTTTATTTTATTTTATTTTATTTTATTTTATTTTATTTTATTTTATTTTATTTATTTTATTTTATTTTATTTTATTTATTTTATTTTATTTTATTTTATATTTTATTTTTATTTTTATTTTTATTTTATTTTTATTTTATTTTATTTTATTTTATTTTATTTTATTTTATTTTATTTTTTGCATTCCTTGCACTTTGGATTTCTTTGGTTTTTAATGGTGATTTTGGTGATTTTTGATGGAAAGACTTACAGATGAAAAGACAATTTGTTTGGCTGAATTTTTCGTTTAGCAGGGAAATATAGGGCAATATTTTGCTTTTATCTCAGTTAGTGATTTCTATCATGTTATGAAAATTTGAGGTGTACCTTTCACGTGAGTGAATTTTGCTTTTTGTTTTATTTCAAACTTCTTGTGTTTAACGGAATAAGAACTTACAAACTGTTTCCCTTGTAACGCTTTACAGTTCTGTGGGCTTGTCTGAAATTTTATTTTCAGGCAGAGCTCAGCTTTCTTGTGCATGCATTTAAATTGTGAAGAAAAAATAATTCATTGAAATGTAATTTCTTAATTTGATAATCTCATTTTTAATAATCAAGTTTGCAAAAGAAAAATATACTAAAGATTTTCAGTGGGTGAAGTTTTAGAGTTCACTGATGTACTTTTAATTATGCTGGTAACTTCATTTTCTAAGATTTAATGCTTCATAACTTGACACGAGTTTGAATAATGATGTAAGTCACGAGAGAATATAAAGTTTTGTAGCTGCATTTTGATTCTGAACAGGCAGTTTCCCACACCTCCAAATCTCTGTAAATTGGTTCAAGCATGATCTTTATCACATTTTGTTGATTTGTTATTTTGACTCCTGCTTGGTGGCGATAAAACTGGTGTTTCCCTTTTTACTATATTAAATTTTGCTAAAACTTTTCAGGTTCTAGGATGTGTAAACACCTCGCCTGTATATTTTATGTACAGCAAGAAGGAATATAGTCCCATACATGAAACTGAAGTTCTCACTGAAGTATTTCATATTGGTAACAGCTGTCACTGAGACAACAGGTCAAAGCTCAGTCATTAACTTTCCGTTCTGCAGCAAGTATTTTATGCTCCTTCCGAATACGTCCCAGAAACATTTCGGCGTATCAACAGGGAATATCACAGAAATGAGTAAGCTCTCGGCTTCTATGCGCCGCACTTAGTTCCTGGGGACCAAACTTCGGAAATGGCTCAGTATTCATCAAGTGTTTGCCCTTTCCACAACAACAGCGGGATGTCATGGAAGATTTTTATGTCTTGCTGCTTTCTCGGTGTCTTGGGAATGACTGACTTCACTCATGTTTTTCTCTACAGCACCTGCTGAGAGTGCAGATAGGTACAGGGATAGGAATTATTCTCAGGATATGAATCCACGAGGAAGTTTATAAAGACAGAAACATAATCAATCACCAAGCTAAATACTTCAGCTTGGTGAAGCAATGTGCATATTGAAAATGCACATATTGAAAAGATATGCAATGAGACAAATTACGACAGTCTTGACAGTGTCAAGATTAGCTAAATGATCAATACATGGCATAATTTCCAAATTTTGTTCTTGTGAACATACGTTTTACACAAGACTGGGAAACAGCAAGGGCATCGCTTAAATAGATACTAAGAGAACTCCTAAGGCCCAGTTTAAGGAGCATAAAATACCATTGGCGTATTCAAGGCCAATTTTTCAGAACCTTGCAGAGGCTCCCCAGCTAAAGAGTTGATAGGGTTTGTGCTGTATGTGTATACGTAATGGCATGGAGCTGGGACAGGGGAGGGTCGGGCTGGGTGTTAGGGAAAGGTTCTGCACCCGGAGGGGGGTCGGGCACTGGGACAGGCTCCCCAGGGCCATGGTCATGGCACTGAGCCTGCCGGAGTTCAGGAAGCGTTTGGACAATGCTCTCAGAGATAAAGTCTGATTTTTGGAGGGTCCTGTGTGGAGGCAGGAGTTGGACTCGATGATCCTTTTGGGTCCCTTGCAACTCAGGTTATTCTATGATTCTAAACATAGATAGGCATTTAAAACAATTATGTGTATGTGTGTTACACACTGTGGTCTTCTCTGGAAGGAAAGGACGCCTTTTGACTGTTTTTGACACTATGCTTGCCAGGCTAATACTCAGGCAGGTCCAGGTCAGTCCATAACGGACAACAATACATATTCAGTGGATATGCTAACTCCTTGTTGTCTTGTTCAAAACAACCATTTTGAACTAAACGTGGTCTTACCTGAAGATACTTAGCATGTTTACTTCAGGTACAGTGCCTGAGGGCATTTTGCTTGGTACTGTGACTTCCCATAGGCAGAAGCTCTTCCAGTCCTTCAAGCAGCACATGTTCTTTAGCTCATGACCATAATGTGTACGAAACATATTGTATACACACTGATGCACGCTGATAAATTATACTTACCACACACCTTCTGAGTGTCTCACCTGCAGTGTGTCCCATTAATCTATCTCCCCCAGTATTTATTCTAACATTCCAAGCCTCTGAGCAGCTTCAAACAGCTGTGGGGCTTTTTGTTTTGTTTTGTTTTGTTTTGTTTTGTTTTCCAACACCTGTCAAAGATGTATTTCTTTCTTGTCTCCCAACAGGGGATTCTTTCCTACCAAATTAATACCGGCCAAAAGACAAATGGTGACATTTTGCCCTTAACCGAAGTGTGGTATCTGCTCTATCTCATCAAAGTGCTCAGCTTAATGAGGGGCTTTTGCAATGTACCCGAGGAAAGACAAGATTGCTGCGGCTGTATAGGAGCAGCCAGCAGCTCTCCCGTGTTTGGAATATCCTTCCCTTCCTGTTCAGATCTTGAAGTCATGGCATTTTTATTTCTAGCAGTACTATTTCTGGTGACTTTTATCAGTTTCATATAATTTCTGGAAGTTTCAAAGATTTACTCTTAGTAATTCCCTCTTCGAAACTAGATGGCTGGGTTAGCTGTATGCTTAGTACTGCCTGCTATTAAAGGACAAGGCTATGAGAAATGGTCCTAATAATATTTTTAAACATTCAGATGTTTTGCACGTATTAAAGGTAGGATAGTGGCAAGCTGCACACAGAATGTCTGAAGTAACATAACATTTGTCTTGGCATTCACTTGATTTGTACTACCTAATTCATTATTCAAATCAATGCCAATTATTTTTTGAGTATTTAAAATAAGGGTCATTTGAAGGTAAGTGCCAAGTATTCTTTCCACCTATTGGAATTTATGCATATAAGTCATTTGCTTTCATCTTTGCTATGATATTTACTCCTATTTTTATACATATGTTATACCGCTGCCTGTAACTTCTTAGCGCCTTTTTTTTTTTTGCCCTTTTTTTTTTTTAAATCATGGATTTATTTTTAGCAGCTTCTGGTATATTACAATGATTTTTGGCCATATGTTTGGGTGTGCATGAGAACGGGTATGAGGATTCTTGCATAGAAAAGAGAAAATTGGCTCTGTTGGTGGTATAAATATCAAGCTGATTAACTAAGGCAGCTTTTTGCTACTCTGTGACTACAGGATAGAAATAGACTTTGGACAGCTATGGAACGTACCCAGTCAGAACCATGAAAAATCGAACTTTTTGCAGTCAAGTTTATTTCACTGCACCAGAACAGTTACACGTTTCAGCAATGAAATAATTAATAATCTTGACATCTAAGGAAGTGTTAACACAATTGATGGTAGAAAACAAATATAAATTTTCCCGTGTTTTCACTTGACAAGAAAGGGAAGGAGCAGAATGATTGAAGACTTGCATGAGTTATGAACTGGACTCACAGTGTGAATATGGGCGTCACACCCAAAGCTCCGAGCTGTGCTGTGCAGATGTGCTGGATGTGTGGGAAACATCCCAGCCAGTTTGTCTTGGTGGATTGCCTGACGAGCAATTGCTGTTTCCCAAAAAAGTACTTTGGAACTTCCACAGCCGAGCCTTTTAATTCGTCAGGTGTTGGTGATTCGATAAGACAAAATGAAAAGAAAGTAACGTAGGACTCATGGAGATATTACTGCACAGGGTAGGCTGAATTTGCCTTTGTACGGAACGGGGTTGTGTCTCATTTTACAGAAAGTTGAAAGCACTGGTGATTGGAAAAGATGACACACTGCACAAAATTTGAACAGAAGACTATGAAAGCTGAATGAGATTAAGGACATCAGCTAAAATGGGTGAAAACTGCAAAGAGAAAAACAACTTAGCAGCAGTGGTCCTGTATTTATGCAGGACAAATCCTCTTGAATATCTAATACGAATTAGCCTGTAAATTCAGACTAGTGATGTTGGTAGGGAAAGGAAAAAGAAAAGAAAAAAAAAAAGGGAGAAAGACTGTAGCTGTTTCTCACCAGCTCTTCATCTCAAGTGTTGAATCTGGAGGTTAAAACGGTCAGGAGTGGAAAAAGTGCAAGGATGAAGACGAGCTGGTGAGAGGAAGAATGGCGAGAAGGTGAATAAAAGTCAGTGTGGAAGTGGGACGGGGCGATGAACAAAACTGCTCTAAATAGCCGAACCGTATAGTGCTGTTATTTTCAGCAGGATTTCCTTCAGGAACAGACGGAGAGGTTAAATGACAAAACGTGGGTGTTTGCATCTTATTTACTACTCGGACACTTTTTAACAAGTTGAGGGCAAGTTTAGGAGTGTGTATTTCTCGTTTTACCACCAGAACAAATTCCAGCCACAGAAATCTTACTTTTTCTTCACATTTGAAGTTTATTCAACCCAAAGTTCCTCACCCTACTGTACTTCTGTACCCACGCTACTTGCTTGTGGAAAACAACCCTAGGGGCGAGGAAAAACGTTTTCCAGTCACGGAGCCAAGCGCCCCGCCACTGTCACCCCCCGTCGGGGCAGCGCACACAGGCCGCATGCCCGCGTCCCCCCTCCCGCCCCCGTTCACGTATCCGGCTCTGGGGACGGGCCGGGCGCCCGGCCTCCCGCCAGTAACCGTTAACGGCCGCCCAACGGCTCCCGCGCACGCGCACGGCGCTGTCAGTGTGTGTGTATGAGGGGGAGGGAGGGGGCGGGGCCACCGCCGGCGGAGCGCGCGAAAATTCCAAACCGGCGGCGCGAGCCGGGCCGCGCGGTAAGGCGCGGGGAGGGGGCGGGGCCGCGGCGGGCACGGGGTGGGGGGCGGCGGGGGTCGGGGGAAGCGCGCATGCGCGATCGCGGGTGGGTGGGGGGCAGGGGAAGGGGGAGCAGGGGTCCCCCTGAGGGAGGGGAGATGGGCTGTGCGGGGGGGGGGGTCACGTCATGTCGTGTCACGTTACGTCATGTCGCGGCACATCACGTCATGTCGTGTCGCGTTACGTCACGTCGCGGGGCGCTGCCCTTGGTCCCGTCTGTGCCGTGTGTGGGCACTGCGTGGCTCCAGCGGCAGGCCTTCAAAAGCCAGGAGAGTCTGGGCAATTTGGATTTTTTTTTTTCTAGTGTGCGATTATAATAAAGATTCGAAGCCTTTTTAAAGTCGAAAATCCTTTTTTCCTATTACAAAAAAAACCTCTTCAGACTGCCGCCACAAAACCAAACATCGCCCAGTCTCCTTTCCCCCTTACGGTGGTTGTGAGGTGCGTCACCTCTGCTTGCGTTCCTGTCCCCTTTGTCCAAGCTCGAAAAACTGCCCCGCAGAACTCATCCGTCTGTTTCCCAGCGGAATTCGAGATAGCGATCAGATCGTATCGTGAGCTGCTGACAGGCCTGCGAACACCCTCTGCCTGTTGAACCCTGGCGCGGCTGGAAAGCCTTCCCGGCCGGGTATGTTTTCCCCCCCCCGACGCACGACCCTCCGCCCCGTGCCTCTGTTCGATCGCTGCCGCCCTCCCTCGGCAGGAAGCAGGCCCGCCGAGCCTTTGTGCGGGTTGTCCTCTAGCGGCTGGCGTGCAGGGGCAGCGCAGGCTCTGCTGCTGGGCTTGCCCCCCGCTGGGGGCTTGTCTTTCGAGAATAAGGCAGTGGGAGAGTATGAGTCGGGAACTGATACTGGAGGTTATCTTTTTGCTTGCAGGCACGGATCGAGTTTTGATAATCATTTCTCTGCGTTTTGTTCTTAGTTTCCTGAGGGCATGAGGTCTACGTGATTCTGCACCATCCTGCCTTTGGCAACTAAGAATTGAACTTGTTAACCAGTTTTAACCAAGTTTGAAAGCAGCACGGAACTCTTGAAAGCAATTCTATTCCCATATATTTTCTAGAAATTGGATGCAGGGTGAAACAGAGAGACTGAGATGGGTACAACTCTGTTGTTCCATATTTTGTTTACCACTAGCCCTCACATGCGAATGGATGGGCCAGCTGGATCCAGCGCATGTCAAGTCAACCGTAGGATACTGCCTTTGCTGGGTCAAAGTGCCAGAGGGGACACCATGTGTTAGGTTTTTTGAAGGTGATTAACATCACCTTCCAGAAAGGATACCCTCTTAGAAAGTACTAGACACAGTTACTCTCCTGTTAATGGGGCGGCTTTGTACACTGTGTACTCTAAAACCATCTCTTAAATCTCTTTTGTTTCTTTTCCTCTAAGATGCGTGTTTCCATATACTGACCTAGAGTTGCAAAGGTGTTGTTTTTGACAAAGATGTCACCCAAAGATGGGTGAAGGATCTTGTGGCGGGTGAAACAATTGTTTCCTGAAACAATCGGTCAGAAAATGTTACAGTCCTTTCATAGAGACTCAATACATGTCCTCTAAAACATAGGGCTGATTTGGATGTTTACAGGAAAATTCATATATTGTGTGAGCAGGAAAATTCATATATTGTGTGAGACTAATCCCAAATAAAAATATTCAGCCTTCATTTTATCAGACTTTTTTGGTATGAGTACAATATGTTTCATACCAACCTGATCTGAAAAATGGGTAGAAGTATGCCAGGCCATAAAAATCTTATTGCATGTATAAATGGTACAGCACCTGTTATAACTCATGTAAAATCTCTAATTAAACAATATAACTTTCACTAAATTGGTTATTCCCATCTCTGTTTTTCTGGTAAATGTTATAAATTGCTGCTGTTAATGTTGCTAAATTGAATACAATGGTAACATTCATTAAAAATCTTTTCTTCTTATTATTTTCTTTTATGTAACTTTGGAATAAAAAAAAATAAAATCCTTTCTATACTGAAATTTGGTGGCACATCCCACCAATTGCTGAGAGCATTTTAGGACCAAATATTGAATCCACTTTTTACATTATAGGAATGTAGAATATGTTAAATATTTTCTCTTTAGTGAGAGCCAATAACTTCATGGGTATTGCAAAAGTATTTAAAAATCAGTAAGACCTGTTGTGCATCGTTGGGACTTTTACTTAAGCATTTTACTATAGGAATATGATTTTAGATGGCTATGACAAAACGGTATATGATGGTCATGATTTCTGTCCCTTGTACAAAAATACACAGTATTATATTAATCATAAATGGAGGAATCTATATTAATTTAACACTTATAGTTTAAACCTTTTGAACTCAAGAATTTCTGAGTTACAGCGTCTTTAACACTGTAATGGTAAGAGCTGAAGAGTTGTTACCATTACTCTACCTGTAATGGTAAAGGATGGACTGATGTCAGACTTTACCTCTTTGCAAGAGGTTTCTGCTGGTTTTTTGAACTGTTGGCCTTGCATATGGATGTAGTAATTTCTGTGTACATGGGGTTTTTTTGTGTTTTTTTTTTGATGTGTTTTTAACTTTGAATAGAAATTCTGCAGGTAAGAAAAGCCTTGAGTTATATTTGCATAAACTTGTTAGTCACTTAATTGTACAGATATTATTGGACGCAATCTAAAGACATCTGACTTGCTGAAATGTAACTTGTACAGCATCAGTTATGGTAATCTGGAGAGATAAAGTCCACCAGGCTACAGCAGCACAAGAAATTTTGTGAATCTTTGAGAGCAGTAAGTTCTCTTAACTCGCAAATAGATCAAAATGGATGCTCTCAGATGTGTAATTATAGTTTGATTAAAAAAAAAAAAAAGTAAGAAAGTAATATTTAAGTCTCAGATCAATACTAATCAGGTTCCTGAAGTAGAACAAGCCTCGGGGAATGAAATTACTTCTTTAGTGTCATATATGAAATGTGTCAGAAATGGGAATCAGACTTCTAGGCATCCGAATCCTGGAGCCAAACTGCAGGGTTGTCCTTCCTCCCTCCCTGCTAGCAGATTCACTAGACATGTTTATTTTATAAATCTAGATTAACTATGTGACAGTACTGAAATATTCCAAGCAGTTACTGTAGTAGAAGTATTGTATCATACAACTTAATTGGTATACATGAGTGTCCAAGCAGAATAGCTCAAGAAAAAGGTGTACCACTACCTAATGCTTTTTTCCTATGTTCTACATCAAAAATTCTCATCAGCTGACACAAATTGATAAGGAGCTCCCTTCCCATATAACACCTGACCTATATGGATTTAATTTCACCCCAAGGGTGGCATTGTTAGATTGTGAGTTTTTCATGAATAGGTGGGACGAAAATCTTACTGGCAAGTCACAGGGACCTACTATTAGCACATTAACAAATACACAGGCACAGAATATGCAGGAATAATTGACTGAGAATCCCTCAAATCAGTGCCTCAAATATCAGTGCTGTGTCTCCAGTCTAACTGCTCACGGTTGTTGCTGTGGTACAAGTTTGACTGAGTCACGGAAAGCCTTTGCTCTAGATGTTTCTGAGGAAACTTATCTCTTCTTATTTGCAAAGAATGAATGGGCTGATTTAATGCCTGTGAATAGCATGAAACCTTGTCAATGGACTCAAGGGACAAATGTCTGTGGGAGTGTGTTAAAATAATGTACAACAAAAAGGTGTAAATGTTGATGTGGATGTCATGAAGTTATTTTTTTATTCTACTGAAGAATACATTTTTCTTTTTCTGTCAGGTATACTTAGTGCCATAAAGACATCTTTCTTCAGGTTTTATTCCGTGGCTATTTCAGGGAGAAGGGAGAGAAGTGTCAGAATTTTTGGTGAGTTTTTCTTTTGCCAAAGGGAAACACATTCTTTCATTTGCAGACTTGCTTATACTGTGTATGAACTATGTGAATGCTTTTCACAGAATTTCAGTATTCTCAACCGATGTTGGAATAAATTTGTATCACTTTTATTTAACACTTACTGCACTGTCATTAGAGGGCATATAAAAAAAGTATGTATAGTAAAGCCTGGATAGAAAATGTTTTATGTGTTTGTTGTGTGATCATTTACTTTTTGGTGGAATGTTGCCCTTCACCACTGTTTTCTGTTTGTGCCTCTCATTTCCTCACATTTAGGATGTTTATCTAAAAGTACTTTAATTCTGTAGAGCTGGAGAATTAAAATGAAAAGTACATGCTTTATTACTAGGGTAAATATTAGAGGTTCCTTTTCTTTAAAAAAAAAAAGTTTCTAGAAATTTTGGAGAAAAAGAATTCACTTAGCATAACCAAGACAATTCTATACTCTCTATGAATAACGCTGTATGTCAGTACCATAAGCAGTATTTCAACTGATTTTTAGATACTTGTGCTGAAAAGTATGGGCCTTGTATCTTCTTTTCTTATAGTTGTGTAACTCAGGGTTAAAACTTGGAATTCAGCAAAGTTGCATGGCTACTAAAGAAGAAGCATAATTGTTGGGGATATGAAGCCCTTAGTGTTAACTTACAATTTAATTAAAAAAAGACTAGTCATTCTTCATGATATCTAGATAGATTGTACCCCCCTTCCTTTTTTTATTTTTATTTTTATTTTTTAATGATGAAACGAACATGAATATTTTGGGAGCATGCTTCCAGTTTGCAGGATCTTCTGTGTAGTCCAATTGCAGGCAGATTTTTTCCGGCAGGAACTTTTTTAGGCTTTATTTCCCTAGTAATTGTATGCACAGGTGGAAATGAATGCTGTTCCTTGATATACTAGTGTGAAAGAATATACTTTTTTCTGTTACCTTGTGGATCATGCATAACTCTTCAGAATCACAGAAGAGGGGACTAATATTCTATCTTGCTGCTTGCAATTTAGTTTATGTTCTCTTCTACTTATGCTTTGAAAGTAGGGAATTAATGCATTTTTGGTAATGGCAAAACTTGAGTGAAAGTTATAAAAAGCAAAAAACAAAACAAAACAAAAAAAACCCCACAAACCAATGAACCAACCAAAAAAACAAACAACAAAAAAAAACAATTACTGTATATGCAGCTGTCCCCATGCTGGTATAGTAACTATGGAAAGAGACAAATGCTTCATGCATATTTCAGGGTGCAACTTTGAATTCATCTCTAGTTAAAGGTTTTTGCAAAGGAACTAATATACAGAGCAAGTAATTTCTCTGTATTCCACTCAAGCAATATACAAATAAAAGTTAATTGCAGAGGAGGTTCAATAATGGGGAAGTTTGGATGGTTGGTTTTGTTTATGATTTGTCTGTTTATGTTCAGATCAGATTTTTTTTTTTTTTTCCTGAAGATGTTCCATAGCGAAGGGGGTGACGAAAGCCTTTTAGGCATCTGAGTTTATACTAGAAATGTGTCACTGTGAATATAAGATGCAGGAGACAGTGGTAACCAGGTGTAAAAGTTTAGCTGAGAAAATACAATTTGTATTTGGCACAAAAATGACTCTGTGTCTAGATAGTCATAGTTCGTTCACACCTTTGCATTGACTTATATAATGCCACGTGAGAGGATGCTGTTTGCCAGAAGAGGGTAATGAAAACTTTAGACAAAGTTCATAAGAGATAGCCCATGAGTGGTGCATTGGCTGGCGGATTGGGTTTAGAAGTGATAAAAGTGTTAAATTTCATCTTACAAGAACTTGCCATTATTGCCAATAGTGGTCTAACTTAGCTGATGTTGCCAACACAGTGAGAGCCCTTATGATGTGGGTAATCCTATCAGTGTTATGAATGTACCAAATTTAGGCCCCATTGACACTAGTAAAAATTTGGCTGCTGACGTAAACAGGATGAAAATTTCTTTCCTTATCATGTAGCCTGCCAAAGAAGGTAAAATTTATACAGTGTTTAGGATACTGATATCAGAGGCCCGTGTACAATTGATTTGTGGTATTACTAGCCGTAGTGAAGATAAACTGGTGTTAGCAGTGATTGGGCTTTTTGCAAAGTGGTGTGAAAACAGATTACTTCTATGTTCACAGATATTCTTCAGGAGCAGTCATACCTCCTGCAGTTCACAGGCAGAACCAGACCTTCTGCCTCTTTCCAGAACTGCATTTATTCTTTGTTTGCATAGTCTTCTGAGCCGTGGTTTTCTTTGTGTGGCCTTAATTGCAGCTGTTGCCCAATAAATCAGCTGAGAAAGAACTGGGCTGATTGAAAAGGCTCTGTCCAGCAAAATAAATCTGAGAATATTTTAACGTTCAACTTTATTAGACCTATCCCCCCAAACTGTTTATCCCTTCAGCATTAGGAAAGATTGTACCAACCAGTGTTAGCAAAATAATCTCAGGAGGCTTGCTGTTTAGATTGTGCAAGACGAGATATGTAACTTTTTGCCTTGCAGGGGAAATACCTTGAAAGACAATGATCCAGCCCACCTTCCCAGTCCACCACTGTTTCTAGAATGTCGTCAAGGTGTGTACTTGTTTGTGCTTCTGTCCACCATACCCAGCATGTAGTTTCTAGCCTCTGCTGTGCTTTGTCATATTGTTGCCTTTCTGTGATAGATCGCTGTGGACTGATGAGAGATTGCCAATTCAGATATGGGAGAACAAGCAAGTAGTTAAATGGTGAGCTAGAAGTCCCCTGTTTCTTTCAAGTCTGGCTTCTGTTTTGGAGGGCCACGCTGATCTGCTTAACATCAGTATGCACCAGTCAAATCTGGGATTTGCTTTATTGCCTCGAAACAAATTTCCAGTTTGTACACTCAGCCGGTTCCCCGGTATGCACAGCTTTATGTGGGCCTTGCTGGATTTTGATCTGGCTAGTCCTGATGCTGGAATTCTTTTATATTAGCACCTCGTATTGTTGAGGACTTTGCTGGATTGCATAAGAGCTTTCTGTCAGAGATATAAAAGTGCTTTACCTCATTGTCTGTTTTCTCCTGTTAAATTTAACTTTTTCTTTCAAATACATGTTGTGTTGGACTCTTAATAATGTAGTTGGCTGGTTTTGTGCAGGAGAGGCTTCCATTGTCTTGTGATCAGACTTTCTATTCATGCTGTGCCTGAAGACATAGTAATCTGTTTTGTGGGCTGGTAATTACATCTCTTGTATATGGAAATAATAATTAATTGTCTTGTTTTCCTGTTAAGATTCATTATGGAAAGGTAACGAATAACATCTGTAAAATTCAGCGATATCACTCCAAAACGTCTTTCACATCTTTTACTGTTCCCTTGGGCAAAAGATAAGAGTTAGATGGATGTGCTGGGATATTATTTCTGCCTTTTGCATTAGAGAAAGTTTTATTCTTAGGCTCTTCAGATGGGGAGGGTCAGAAGAAGGGACTACTGCTGCCAGAGAAGCCTGCCATTAGGACCAGAAAGTTTTTAAATTATTTTTTGTGTGAAGTGGTTGCTGTTAACAAGAAAGGCTCATAAATGATATTTATTGGTTATGAAGCTTATAGCCCGCTGAATATGAAGGAGAAGCCTTTATTATGGTCATATAGCTCTTACGCAGGGCAGGAAGAGGGGGAGGTGTAACGTTTTCAGAGTGCTGTAGAAATGGAAATCTTTTTATGAATCCCAGCAATGCATTACGTGCTTCCCCATGATGTCAGATCTTTTGCAGTCCAGCAGGGCAACATAACACAACTGCAAATACCATTTTGCTCTTCTTAATGTTGTTCAGAGTAAACCTGTGTAGGAGGTTGCATACATTTGTTGTCCACAGAAGTGATACTGTCAGTATCCACAGCCCCTTAAAGATGAAAACTGGGCTCTTTTTCCAATGAGACCTGACAATGAATTCAGAAGGCAGATATGACAACTGTTAAAATACCAATACTAAATATCAGAGTAAGTAGAGAAAACAAACACAGAGATGTGGAATACTAATTACTTTCTCTAAGAGAATTACCAGTCTAAAAGATGAATGATTTTAGCACGCTTTACATCTGCTTGACAACTATTTACTTTACCAGATTTTGCATTTTACTTAGTTAATGTTGGTTCCTTTCTTTTGGCAAAACTCTTTGTTGGTTTTGTTCCCAGAGGGAGATATATTTGAATGCAATTTGTTTTAATTTGGAAAGTCTGTATAAAGACAAGTTGTTTTCTATAACAGTGGTTTGTTCTTTCTGTAAGATAGCTGTGGATGTGGGCACAGAGGAATAGGCAAACTTGCTGTTATCTATCCATTTATTTGTTTGTTTGTTTGTTTTCTTCACAAGCTGGGGTTGCTGGTGGGTATGATTTCAGAGAGGAGATGGAGGGTGAAGTGCTCTTTTGGGGTGTGGAAGTACTTGTCACCAGTTCAAGGAAAGGTACGCCAATGAGAGCTTTATACATTGAATAGAAATTTTCATCAGAGTTACTTGGAAACCTTGATGCTATGACATAAGACAATATTATACCTTAATGTTATCTCAAAGATCCTTCTACTTGAAATATTTTTATTTATTTAAAAATAATAGCCGAATGTACAAGTAAGAAAACTAAGTAATAAAATTTAGTAAAATTTAATAAAATTTAGTAGCACTTCTTGGCAGGCTGGTGCAGCCTCACCTTGAATAGTCTGTGTGGTTTTGGCTGCCACAGTATAAGAAAGATATAATGCTGTTAGAGAGTGTCCAAAGGAGGGCAACAAATATGGTGAAAGGTCTGGAGGGCAAGACGTATGAGGAGCAGCTGAGGCCCCTTGGTTTGTTCAGCCCAGAGCAGAGGGGGCTGAGGGGAGGCCTCATGGCGGCCTGCAGCTCCCTCACGAGGGGAGCGGAGGGGCAGGCGCTGAGCTCTGCTCTCTGGGGACAGCGACAGGACCCGAGGGGACGGCATGGAGCTGGGACAGGGGAGGGTCAGGCTGGGGGTTAGGGAAAGGTTCTGCACCCAGAGGGGGGTCGGGCACCGGGACAGGCTCCCCAGGGCAGTGGTCACGGCACCGAGCCTGCCAGAGTTCAAGAAGTGTTCGGACAATGCTCTCAGACACAGGGTCTGGTTTTTATTTATTTATTTTTTTTATTTTGGAGGGACCTCTGAGGACACAGGAGCTGGACTCAATGATCCTTGTGGGTCCTTTCCAACTCGGATATTCTATGATTCTATGAAAGACAAATTTGGGGACTTTGAAAGCTATGAAACACAGCTTTGAAACATAGCTTTGAAAGCTATGAACATTACAGCTCTAAGGAGCTGTAATGTTTTAGCTACTGCAGATTCCCTTAATGTTTTATAGTAGCTGAGTCCTGAGTTTCAGGATTTGGACTAGTGAAGAAGTTACTTTGCTTTTATGTGATTTTTGTCTTGTGTGGTTGTGTTCTAAAAGATTATATTTCTACAGTTCCAGAGAAGAAATCTTCACTATTTTGCTACCTTATATGCTGGATGTGCAAATATGATTTCATTTTCAGACTCTGGATAAGGAGATAGTTGCAAACAAGTTCTCTGAAACCTGGTGGTGTCTCATCTGCTTTTGCAAATAGTTCTTTATCTACCATTGAAGAATATTACATCTGTTGTGGAAGGCTGTGACAATGTGGTGCTTGCATGTATGTGTTCAGGAGGACAGAACAGTAGCTCAGTTGTTACCTGGAGCGTCATACTGTAGAGCTTTGCCTCCAGACCTGGTAACAAAAGTTACCAAGTAAAATGTTATATTTTAGACACTAATCCAGAGAGCTCTCTTGGCAAAATAAAGCTAATCCGTACCCTGTTAGAAATGCAGCCTTCAGCTTCTAAACAAGTACCTTCATGAGTAAGCTCCACAGGGTTCCTGGTGTTGAAAGTACAAGACCAGGAGAGTTTGATTCTTGGAGAGATTCTGATAGAGGAGACGAGGGCTTTTTCTCCTCCTTCCTCCTAGAAGTAAAGGATATCTTATGAGGTGATTCACAGTAAATCCAGCTTCTGAATTTCTCATATTCTTGGGTAAATAGTCCAAAATAAGAAGCAGTTTTAGATTTTTGGCAGCTGAAATAAAAGGAATCCCAAGTGGAAGAGAGTGGAAAAGAGGCTGAAAAGACCTTGGGAATACCCTTGACAGTATGACAGGTCAAGTCAGGTTTGACAGGTCAATTTATTTTTTATAATTTCTGTAGGCATTTTAATACGTTTTATAATGGAGTATAAATGGTTAACTTGTAATTAAATTTAATTAACCAGCAGTTTTATATTTCTCTCAGCAATAAACTATTTATTCTCTGACAATTTTTGAGATACAACTGTTGTATTTTCTTTTTAATTATGTTATTTATACATCCAGTCATTTTACTGTATGCTTTCCTGTAGTGTTCAGGTGAAGACAATAGTAAGTGATATTAACAAAATAGTTGTTTTCAGGACTAGATGCTATAAGCAATCACGAAAATCGCTATTTCAGTGGAGGCTTCTAAAGAAAGCAAACACACAAGTACAGCTTAAAAATCATGATATTGTGAATAGAATGGGAGCTTGTGAGATTTTTTTCTGGATTTCTTTTAGTCTGACATAAGCAATGTGATGCGGCAAAATGAGCTGGGATTTCAGACTTCTGGAATAAGGATATTCTTACTCTGTCATAGCTTCCCCCCTTTGCATCCTGGAATAGTAATTGCATGTACCTGATGTAGGAGAAAAGCCTGTTTGATTTGCTTACCTGGGGTGCTTTGTTAATACTCAGTCGTCTCTTATGGCTGGCCCCAAAATGCTGGAGTGTTTGTGATACTTCCTTTTTTTTTTTTTTTTCTTTTTTCTTTTCTTCCCCTGGCCCCTCCATCCCCCTCCCTCTGCCCCCTCCCCCGCCCCCGCCTTTTTTTTTTCTTTTAAACTTTCAGGAGCCATTGTGTTAGAGGACTTATTTTTGATTAATCGGACCTGGAAAATCAAATAAGCTCATTTCTTTACTCAAATCTATAAGTCCAACTTCCGAATGTAATTTTTTCTTGAAGCCTTTATTATGCTCTTGTGATGGTAGAAAGTTTGATGGCAAATTGCAGCTGGATGTTTGACCTATGTTACTTCTGAGAGCTACTGTGATGAAGTCTCATACCCTATTTTAGATGCTTACTAGCTAATAAGGTTTAGGGGTATTTAGAAGATCAGTGAGATTTCAGGCCTGCACATGCTGATTAATAGTTACAGGTTAGAGCAACAGTTACAGCTAGAAATAGGCACACAATAAAGAATGTGTGAGAATAAAGAAATAAAGAATAAAGAAATAAAACATGGGATTTACCTACATTGTGTTGAAAATGATCAGGACAAACATACCTTGAACTCTGACAAACCATCATATTTACCTTTTTTTTTTTTATGGACAGAATCCAAACTCAAATAATAGTCAACATTCATTATGAGGTATTTATTTATTACCATTAGAAACTAAAAAAATTTATTAATAATCTTTAGGTTTTTGTCTGGCTTGGATTAGCATGCTATTTAAGTAAGTGATTATAAAGAGTTAGCTGTATAAAGCAGACTTGATTTGCAGGGCTGCCGCTCAGGTTCAGGTTTATTTTTTGGTCTGTAGCTTCATGTCTGTAGCTTACAAAAGAAAATTTCACTGTTTTCTGTTGCTTCAATGAGTGTCTGAATTCATCTCCAAGCGGACTACAGTTAATTTCTGAAAACTGCCACTGTGTGTGTTAATTGACAGTTGTCTTTACCATCTGACATAAAAGACAATGATTGAATGGCTGCAAGAGCTCCTTTACTCTTTCAGCCTGTGGGGTATTTCTTTCAAAGAGATTTAAAGGTTGGTGTAGCACCTGCTGCTCTATTCTGTCTCCTTCTGCCAAGGAAAAATACAGCAAAGGAGGAAAAAAAGAAATGTTTTGTGTCTTCTACTGGTGAAATTTGGTTAGTTTTTAACATTTGTACTTGACAATAATCCTCTTAAAGATCTAGTTTTTACATTGAAGTATGTAATTGGTTGTAGATTATACAAGCAATTGTACAGCTTTTGTTCAAAAGCTTTTATATGTAAAGTTGAATGTGGTCATTTTTCTTTCTCCTTTGTGTGATAATAAAAAGAACATAGAAAGAAAATCAGAGCAAAAATACTGAATTTATTGGCTTCCTTTAAAGAGAATCCTCCTTTTGCACTTAAATATAATGATCAATTACAAATGCAGATCTTAAAACAAGCAAAGCCCCAGCGCATGCCCTGCAGCCCCTTTTGTTTTGATTGAACCTTTTTTTTTTTTAATGTTTTCATTTATCTTGAAATGGGCATTTTCAGTTTTTCCCCATGCAAAGCATTCTAAATTAGTGTGCACTCATATTATTGTAGTATTCGCTGAGTTAAATATTGGTGATGACAAGTTCAGATCATAAATGCCTGAGACACAACTGGGTGGTACATTCTAAGCTAATTTACTGATTACTATGCTGCCTTTGTTACTTTGTCACAATTGGGTTATTATTTTACCCTATTACTACTAGAAAGAAAATTGGCACCTTTATGAGGTGCAATTCCCCCCCACCTTCCCACTGGAACACAAAAAAAGGTAGTAGAAATCCTTCTTCTTGTTCTCATTCAAGGTTTCAAGCCCCAGTGTTTGGTTATGCCTGTTTTCGAGTTGTATACTTTTTTTATTTTTTAATTTTTTTCCCAGGGTTGTGGAATGGCCCAGGATACTACAGCGCCGACACTGGACTTCAAATATTGGTTGGATAAAGCTGTTGAGTGGGGTCAAGCCACCACTTTGGAAACCCAGAAAGATGTCTGCCTTCACTTGCCCCAGCTGCAGGAGTTTCTACAGCAGACCTACGAGACTTTGAAACATATGGTAAGTGACTTTAAAAGGAAGAAGTGGCCTCTTTTGAAGACACCCTCAGAAACAATCTGCAGCATGTTTTGACAAAACCAGAAGCAAAGAGGCTTGGGTTACTGACCCAATGTATTACCGGATCAGAGAAGCAAACTGGGGAAGCAGTCACAGGTAATGCAAACAGGAATGTGCTTCCAGTTCCCCTGGGTTATCAGGAAAGGAGCTTTTTCTTCTTGATTGGTCGTTGTCACGTGAGATTTCCCGGCCGATGCTCTAACCTCTTTAAAAAACCCTTTAAATAAACAAGAATTTGATTCTGGTTTTCAAGCCATATATTGGATTGTTTAAAGGCCTTAACATGCAAAATTGTAACTGATCCTTTAAATCTCAGGGAGTCTGTTGACACGCTAACCCCAGTGCTGTGGCATATGTAGTGAATTCCATTGGCACATGCTGCTGACTGTTCTGTTTTCTAATTTGATTATTGTCTGCACTCACTAGAGTGCTTTTTTTATTTTCCAAGTAAGTTTAGTTGGTTTTATGCTTAGTTATGTATACGTTTTCCTGAGCGTGGCTTTTTCAATATATGTATTAATTTTAATTAGCTTTAGAAATGTTGTGTTATGGTATGAGGCTGACTTCTTATGGAAGCAATTCTTGTTAAATATTCTTCTCTAAAAACTGCAGTTTTTAAAAATCTGAATTTAATTTTTAAATACAAGATTTTCGAAGAGTGGCATTTCTTCCTCTGTATATCTGTCTTTTTCTTAGAAGAAAAAAACAAACAATTTTTAATGTTGCTACTTCGAGTAATCTGAGGCTTGGCCTGAAATGGACCTTGTGAATATGGCCCCAGAAAGTCTGGGGCTAGCCCCAAATGTGAGACAAATGTAAGGAATTTATTGCAGCAGCAGGAGATGGTTATCGTTCCTGCTACTTGCATGTTATCTCAGCACAGCACCATTTTTAAAAGCCTTCATTTATTAGATAGTAAAGCTACAAAAATGGAAAAATAAGACTGATTACACAGGATTGCGTATAAACTACATTGCCTACTACTTTTTTAGTGAAGCTGCTTTCTATTTGGTTAAAAGTTAAATGGCAGTTTGTTACTGCCTAGTCATAAAATAAGCTAATTTAAAGAAAGCAAGCAGAAGTAACAGAAAAATACTTAGTTTTATGCTGTAGTATTATTTTTTTCAGAAACTCTGTGAAGCAGTATATTAAAGTAATGAGGACCAACAAAAGTATATTTTAATTGTGCTTTTGTTTGTCACTAAATCTCGGTTACTAATACTGTTTTCTTACTACTATATGCAAGAGGAATTAGTAAATTTTCTACCACAATTAAACATTAGCTGAGGAAATTACTTAAACGTTAACTTATGTGAGTTATGATATTATAGCTGATTTCACCAAGCTCTGCTTTTATTACCTACCTGCAAGTGTTTTGTTTCCAGAGCATTTCACAGCAAAATCATTGGGACTGTAATTTACAATAATCTGTAATTAGCAATTCTTCTAATTTGCTTTTGATGTATAGTATGTTTATTGTCTTTTTGTTTGCTTTTATGTCTTAACAGAATTCAATTGTAGCAATTCAGCAGTTCCCTTTAATTGGCCAGCTACTAGGAAGGCTTTGTTGGAATCCTTTTGTTATAGGATATGGTAAGAACCTGTAATGATATTTCTGTAACAGTCCATAAATTTTATTCCTTAGGAATTAAAAAAAATACAACTTGATATATACTTCAATTTTTCCATAAAAATGCAGCATTCTTTCTTACTTAGGTAAAATTTTGAAATAAAAATGCTATCCAAGTTATTTAAAACATGTGTCACTGAGAAATCTTAAATTTACTTTTACTTTTGGAGATAATTAATTTCATGGATCATTTACAGAATGTTGACTTGAAAACAGTAGGTTTTAAACCCAGTGAGTGTTTATGTGCATCATTATTTCTGTTGTATTTCAAATTTTCGTGTTCTATTAATTTTGTTAGTCTCCCAGAATGCACAAAAAAGTTTTAGATTACTTTCAACTGAGGTTTCTTCCAGTTATATGTCAGAATATTCTATCAGATAGTTTAACATAGAAGAATTAATTTTTCTGATGTGTTCTTTTTTTATTAATGAAAAGCTGTACTGTGTTATGATTGTGTTTGTTTTTACAGATTTTATTCTGAATGTTTGTTTTTCTAACTTGTAAACTAGTGAAAAATACACATAGATTAAAAAGCAAAGCAGTAAAATGGTGACTTAGAAAGAAAAGGTGAGAAAAATCAAAAATGTCTTACTGTTGGGGTGTAGGTGAGATCAAACAAAAGGAGAGAAACTGCGGACAGGAAAACTGTTAGGAGGGACCAGACACTACCTGTGCTGTATACTACCTGTAGTACTATACAGGTAGGTATACTACCTGTATACTACCTGTAGAACTATACAAGTAGGACAGTACCTGTAGTTCCAGTATACTTACCATGCATTGAGATGTTGATAAATGGCTTAGGATCTACTCTGGAAGGGAAAGCTAATTCTGACCTTCTTTGTCAGCACCTTGAAATAGTATTTTGCTGATGTCCTACATCAGTTTGCTACAGCTACATCTCCCCCAAAAAGAAAAAGTGTTGCATTTTGTCTCTTCTGGTTCATGCTTTCTTTTGGAGACATACAGGAAAGGGCAATTTTTTTGGTCTCCTGGAGCAGTTTATTAGGTCAAGAAGAGCACTGTGCTAGAGTGATCATATGTCTTCTGGCTTGGATTTATCTTTTTCCAGTTAGCTCCAAGCATAGGCAGAGTGAACTTGCCTGCGAAAAACATGGTAGATGTGCCTTATGTCAGCACTTCCCATCTAAAAGGAAGACTTGGGAAGGAACCATAGATTTAAACGTAGGTCACTATGGCAGAGATACAAATCTGTGCTTTTGTGACATCTTTTGAGAACAGACGTCTTCTACTTCATGGACTTATTTTTGTGAGGTTGCATTTTTAATCATAGTTTCAGTTTCTGGGAATGTTGATAACTGTTGATGTTTACAGATACACACATGCTTTTCTTCTCTTTTTTGCTTTGGAATAACAAGTCTTGAGACCACCAGTCTTTAGACCACCAGTGTCTCTGAGCCAAAAATATATTATATTAGAGAATGGAGCATCATCTATTTTTTTCATCTTTTTTTCCTTTTGAATCATTTCCACAACAACCCCAGCTATACATTCTTAGTTTCCTCTACTTCTCCCTTCCTTTTTATCCCTATGTATTTTCTAAAGCAGGAAAAACACTTTTTCTTCAAGTTGATCGTTACCTCTGAAGACTGCAAGACAATGAGTTTTACTACATTTTCGTTTGTTTGTTTTGGTCTCAAGGTTGCAACCAATCCAATTCAGAGAATTTCACTTGCTTTAAATGGAATCCTTCTCTTCACTTCAGTGCTTGGAGATGGGAGAAGGAGATTTCCCAACATCGGTAGACCTGAAGATGTCTGCTTATCCATTCCCACCACTTCCTCCTTTTAGAGCCACCTGATCTCTCTCTGGGCTGCTGGCACTTTAGATTCAGCTAGTTCTCATTTTCTTTGGCACTAGTTTTGAAGATATTCTTTAAGGTAGTGCTAGTAGATGCTGACTCTCAAGTGGGTTTCATATAATTTCTCATTTGGATAAACAGCTCATTCAGACATGTCTGAGACCAGGCCACCCTTGCAGTAGAAGAAACTAATTCTGTTCAGTACAGTCTTTCATACTAATAAATGGAAGAGGAAAAACAAAAACAAAACAAAACAAAAAAAACACAGCACACACAAAACATTATATATCTGCATCTTGTCCAAACCACAATACCTATCACCTTAGATGTATGTCTGCTGGTGCTGGATGCTGGCATGGCTGACCACTCAGTGCAGGGAGCGTGGCCTCCAATGGAAAATAACCTCCTCATAAACACTCTTGAGCAGGAGGGGGCCAAGTTAGCCACATATAGAATGCTTATGTGAGGGAAGCACTACCAAAGAAAATCTCATGGCTATACTTGTGGTCCTGAACCACGAGGGACACATGAGGAATTCAGTCTTGGTAAGGAATTCCAGTGTTTTTTCTGTGGGCTGGGGGATTATGTTCTCAGTAGGCCCCTCCTGGTTTAAGTTTTGAGCCCAAATGTCTTGAATCCCAAACTAATACTATAAATGCTGGGGAATTTCTTGGTGGCCCTCTATGTCAACATATGTGTGTGAGCGTGCATGCTTATGTATGTATTCATTTCCCCTGAAAGTTCAGTTTTAGCTAATCTACATTTTGTGTTATGTATCTGTATATATGTAATATCTCTATGCATTTTTCAGTAAAATTTTACAACAGGATCTAAAAAGAATATTTCTGCTTCTAAGATAAGTGTTTTCTCATTAGTTCTGTGCATTTGGCCTGGTTCATGATGGGTTATTGATAAATGGACTGCATCCCAGAATGATTGAGACCACACTGAGTTATGAGAAAAAAAAAAGCATTGCCTTTTGTCTTCTTTATTTTATTTTTTATTCATGAGAGAGTGATTGGGAAGGAGTGCAGTGTGATTAATACTAAAGCTTTTTTGTTGTCTCAACACAGCTTCCAAGCTGTCTTAAATTTCTTCCTAAAAATTGTTGCTAATTTAGTTGGAGTTTCAACATAATGTGTTTAAGAAGTCCAGCAGAAAGCTGGAAACATTCTTTTTTTCGTATAATTTCCACCTTGGAGTAACTAATTTTGTTCCTTTGGATGGCTTACTTGGGTAGTGAGCATTCTTTCGTGCTATTGTAAGATCAGATATCTTGATTCATATCCTGAAAATGGTTTTCAGTGCATGCGACAATGGTATATTTTTCATGGTGATCACAGTTACTAGAAAAATGGAAGGAAAAAAATGCAGAAAGTTTTCTATGGTTCTCTCTGGTCTTTTGATGCAATTGTCTCTCACAGCTGCCACAGTTATTTTAGAAAGGTCTATCCCATCTTATTCTTAGGCATCCAATATTTCTTCCCCAATTCTAAAGGAAAAGGAAAGAAAGTTTTGAAAAGGAAAGAGTGAACCTGGGAATGGCCCTCAGATTACCACTGGTGCTTCAGCAAGAGGACTAAGTGTTCCTTTTTCCTTATTTTCACAGATCTGTGAGAAGCTACTTCACTTGTAGCTGAAAAGTAATTTTGACTGGGAAAACTGTGAATTTGTAAAAGTCCCTTGTCTGGGGGGAACCATTGGCATGGCTTTGATACAAACATACCCTGGTTTCAAACACAGGTTGAGGTTTGAAGGTAGCTATATCCATGTAATCTCATTATACTGACAAAGTGTACATTGCTCACCGAAGCTTTGCTTTCATCATTTTAGCTTTTGTCATACTGATTTGCATTTCTGACAGGCAATAGTATATATAATTCACTGCTATACTATGCAGCAAGACTTTGTATGTAGCAAAAGTTCTTCTCATCCAGAAGTCTAATTCAGTAGTTATGTCCCTTCCCTTCCCTTCCCTTCCCTTCCCTTCCCTTCCCTTCCCTTCCCTTCCCTTCCCTTCCCTTCCCTTCCCTTCCCTTCCCTTCCCTTCCCTTCCCTTCCCTTCCCTTCCCTTCCCTTCCCTTCCCTTCCCTTCCCTTCCCTTCCCTTCCCTTCCCTTCCCTTCCCTTCCCTTCCCTTCCCTTCCCTTCCCTTCCCTTCCCTTCCCTTCCCTTCCCTTCCCTTCCCTTCCCTTCCCTTCCCAAACATCACTTAAATAAAAGGACTGTATGACATACTGTAGATGTACAGTGTAACTAGGATGAGGCAGAAGAAGGGACACCTGAACTACATGTACTTTGTTCAGGATAGGTGATTTGAACTCGATTTTTTAATTTTTGTCCTGTCTATTTTTCAGTTATGTTTTGACTTTGTAAATTTATTTCTCTATTACGTTTTCAGTTAGTAAAGTCTGAACTTTACCAATTACTGGTACTAAAATAATGTCTATTTGTAATGGTCAGAAACTTCTGTGTTTCCAAAAAGCAAAGGGTTATCACGTAGTTGTTTAAACAAATAAGACATTTTTTTTTTCTCCCCAAAAATTGCAGATTAGAGTTGTATTGGGTAAAATGTTTTTTCTGAAGGAGATAGGGTTGCCTGTTCGTGTTGATGTCTGACTGCTGGTTCAATATAGGTGCAATCAAAGTCTAAGGATACTTTAAATTTCTGCTGAGGAGTATGCAGGTTGTCTCTTGCTCTGATCTTAAACAATGTAGGAAATCATTAGCCTTGTAAAAACCCATATTAAAAAAAATATATCTCCAAACACACAATGTTAGAGTACCTTAAACTGTAGTCAGTTAAATGTGTATAAGAAACCATTTCAGAGCAGACATGCTAGTCAGTGGGAGGCCAGTGATGGCCTACAGGCTTGTTGGACATTTATTGAGGAATACTGGTTTAAATCAAAATTAACATCTCTGATCACCTGGTGAAAACACAGGCATTACTTAATGGAGCTCTTATTTTTTCTTCAGGCTTTGCCAACAAAGCTCTTCTAAATAATACTCTTTATTACATCCTGGGTAGCAAAAATACAGAAAACAGAAGAAGTCATTTGTTGAACGTGATAATATTTAAATTATCTCCTAATGTAACTTCTGAAAGTTATGTGGCATTATCTGTTTGTATCATTTATATTAAGAATAATAGCACTTATTAAGTCAATATCAAAGCTACAATGATGCATCTAGTTTTCATAGTTTGGGTTACAATTATGCAATTTTATTCTGGCATAAAATTCAGCTTAGAGACTCCTTGTATCTGCTTAAGAACAGTTAAAAAAAAGCCTATTGTGAGCAAAGTATTGGAAAAATTGTGACTTACATGGCTCTTTATCTGCTTACTCCAAATAATCAGCTCTTCTATGATAATATCTGTGCATCTAGGTGGTGTCAATATTGATGAGTATAGTAGGTTTTTAGAGAAGGCAACTTGTTTCCAGCAGTACATTATAATTAAGTAAAATCTGATCTCATGCTGAAGAGAAAATAGGATTTTTTCCATCAGCATTTAGCTGTCTGCAGAACTGTTATTTTCCTGAAGCATGGGGAATTCTAATATATTTTTGCAGAAAACTTCATGTTCTACGTTCTTGTTGTGAATGATTTCATACTTAGCAAACTTAAATTTTTCAGAATGAGCACTTTCAGTTGTGCAGAGTTTGGACACCAATGTAATAACTACTTACTACAGTTGATTATTGTTTTTTAATTATATTAGTTAGATACTTAAATGAATGTTTCTTGACAATAGCTTCAAGTATTTTTTATGTAAACAATTCACTAGGTCATACATGTTTCTTAAGAACATCTAAATATTCTGTAGATTTTAATTTGACTCCTTTTAAAATGCTATTAAGGAAATGACTACACAAGAACTACTACATATGAATAATATTAAATGTGTTGTGCAAATCTGGTAGATTGAAGCATTATGAGTTGAGACTGATATTTGGGGCTTTATTTTTGTGGATGGATAGGAATTGTTGTGTGTAATTTTGTCTATGTTTTGATTTTCCTTTTTTTTTTCCCCCTAAATGTATCCTTATTTACTTTTTTTCTCTAGATGAAAGCCAGAAGACTCTGATGTGGTGCTTATGTTGTCTGTACAGCAGTGAACCACAGAACCCTGTGGAATTGAAGGCCAACAGCTGGATACGGGTAAGTGAATGAATCCTTCCCAGGACTGCTTTGAATTAAATTGATTATTTAAAGGTGCTACATCTACAGCATAGAGACACTGTCATTTAAGAAACCGTTTCAAACACAACTTCCATACATATTGCATTGAAGTGTGTACTGCTCTAATTATAACACAATCTGTGCTAGCCTGTCATTTCAAATATTAAAAAGATGTGGCATTTTAAAGTGGGTAGTTCTGATGGCTTATAGCCTAGTAGAGTCTCTGAATCTAGTAACTGTGAATAGTGAGCAAAGACCACAACTCAGAAGGGAAGCAAGTGTTATCAAAAAAAAAAAAAAAAGAAAAAAAGAAGAACCTTTCAATTAGGATAAAATAAATAATCTGCCGAAATACCATAGTTTGTTTTGAAAACAGCTTGTATTTCCTCTTTAATTTCATTCTTTTTTGCTTTTGTTTAGTCTCGTGCCTATGAAGAAGCTAATTGTATCCAAACTTTCTTCAAAGGCAGTCATAGAGGGGAGGGGTAGTACTTGTGTGTGGATTTATATTTAGCGACTTAAGGAGTAATGAATCCTTAACTTTAATCCCAAATTTAGGGGGTTTTCATAGGCACATCTGTTCATATTTTGTATATTTCTACAGTGTACCAGCGAAGCACATGAGCATGTAAATAATTTGCAGCACATTGATGCGTAATGCTATACATTGCTGAATAGCAATTTTTGGGTGCAGTATTGCTGATTTTTACATCTTTGCATTCTCTGTGGATTTTTGTCATCATATGGTTAAAAAAAAATAATTGAATTGTCAATACATTTTTTATAGCTTACCGTCCTCAGAACTAGTGAGACTGCAGCACCAATCTCATTATCATTTAAGTAAAAAATTCAGCTTAGCAGAAATTTACATCTCTGAGTAGTTCATTTCTTAATTATTAGTTGACTTTATACATTTCAGTTTATCTAGGTATGAATGTAATACAGAATATTATAAAATAGGTAATGGTTTTGCCATGTTTATGTTGGTAACCAGCTGTGCTTAGCTAAGTAGTAATATTGATATTGGTGCGTTAATTCTCAGCAGTACATTCTCACATTCTGATGCCCCTGCGTTTCTGTATGTGTGTGTTTGGTGGGTGGTACAATACACCATGAAATTCTCATTAATTTTATAATAACTAAAATTACTCTTATTTTCTTTCTGTTTTGAACCTTTCTCAAGAGGCTTTTCAGGAGGTTAGTATACTTGTGATTGACGGTGAAGCAAAGTAAAGGACTTTTTAAAAGTCTTCTTGAACACCTAAGCAAAGTGATGCAAAAACAAATCTGTCTTTTCTTATGCATTCTTACTGGTTGGACATATTCTTCATATGGACATAGGAGATTGACAGTAGCATCCACTTAGGTATTCCACAGAGAAGAGTTTGTCATGGTATGTGTTATTAACAGCAGCATACACATATGCCATGGTGAGGGGGAGCTAAACCCAGGCAATGATTCTGATCTACTGATAGCTTCCATTTGTGGTGGTGGGAAAACATGCCATTTTAACCTCGATAGGTTACCTATGTTTGATGTAACTGGACTGGTGGCTTTGGTGGCACGAGAAAAAGCATCAAGTAAACATGAACAAGCATTTAGGGATGGATGGAGGAGGGACTGCTGCTCCTGGCAGCACTGCCACTTTAAGCTGTCCAAAGTTGGGACTGACGCGTTGATATAAGACACATTTGATATAAGCATTTGATATAAGACACACTGTACTCTGCAGGAATTTTTCTACCCAGTCTGTGAATTTGAATCAACCTTAAATAATAATTGTGACTCGATGGGTCAAGAGTTAACGTAAAAGTGAGAGGGAAAAGGGCACGGAGGAACTCAAAGCAATCTAGTTCTGTCATTCAGCACTTCCCTAGCTGATTAAAGTGTGTGTAGCATAATATGGCCTGAAATGTAACAAGTTCGTATTTTGATTAGAGAGAAAGAAATAACCCTTAGAAAATTTTAATTTAAAAAATCGGTTAAATAATGGAGATAGTAAAATGCACGTTATAAGAATACTTAAATTGAGATTAAAAGAAAGGATATTATTGCTTTCTACAGTTGTTAGAATTTCTTCTCACTTCCTCACAGTCCGGAGTGCATCATAGTGCAACCACTTTTTAGAGAAAGTGGTTTTATCTCCTTTTTCAAATCAGCGTTGTAGTTCTATTTACCAGCAAATGTGATATGATAAGGACTATTACGCTTGTTTGTACAGAAGAATGTAAGTTAAGTATTTTGTTACTCTTGAATAGTTTCTTTTTTATGAAAATAGAAATCAATATCAGATTGCAAAAGAAACATACAGTAAGTCTGTTGACCCATCTAATGTATACTGACAGTTATTTCCTCCTGATCTGTTTTATTTTCCACATTATTCATCACAAAATATTGTTACAGTGGGGGATCAAGATACTTTTGCTATAACAACTATAATTTTGAAGTTTGTGTTGGCTGTTTTCCTAGTGGCTTGATAACCAACCTGTGCAGTGCCTTGGTCTGACCTCAGCCTTGTTCATTATACAGTGGGAGCTCTTTACAGTGGGGATATTGACTGTCTTGTGGAGAAGATGCCTAATACAGTTGTTCACTATGGAAAAAATGACCCAAAGGTTAAAATATATAGTTGAAACAAATTCTTGGGGATGGGGAGGAAGATAATTTTGTAACAATGTGGTGTAAGGAAATTGAAATCCAGAAATTAGTTCTAAATAAACCTCTGAAATTCAGATTTTACTTAAAATGTTTTTAGTATTATGGAAAACTTGCCTATTCTTGGAATGAAATAATGATCCTCTAAACTAGTTAAGCTCTATCTAGGAGGTATGCATGGTAAGCTTCCACGACAGTGCACTGAACGGACTTCTGTGTTAGTGCTGTATACACTGATACAGGAGCTATGGAAGAGATACTGGTTTACATATAGGAACTGCTTTTCAGCTTCTGCATAACTGACCTTAACAGTAGCATTGTCCTTTTTGCCCTGCAGCTCAGAGTTGGTATTATCTCCCCAGCTTCATGCCTCAGCACGCAGTGAGGAGGAATACTTATATTTTAAAGAGGTGAAGTAGTTCACTATGTAAGCCACCATGTATCAGATAAATGAAGACCTCTGGGTGCACCTTTAGTCAATGCTAGTGCAACAAAAACAAAAAGCAAAACCAAACCATAAAACAAACAAACAAATACATCCAAACAGAAAGTAAGAAGGAGTGGTTAACAGTTAGTTAGTGGTGGAATAGAAAACTTTACTTCTTCACTACTAATGGGTAAATTTTAACAAGGAAAAAAAATTGAAGATTGACCTTTGAAGATTGCTTCCTAGTTTTATGGGATTTAAGTTTGTGTTAGATTAAAATTCTTCTCCCAGAATGCAAGGTTATATGTGACTGCAAAATGATGCTATTCAGCCAGCATAGTGGTGAATATTCTTCTTTCCTTTGTTTTCACGTCAATGTCCATTGACTATTAAATTGCACCTTACTTTTTGTCATGGCAAGTACCAGTTCCCGAAGAATACTTCGTGGACTGTCAGTGGTTCTTTGATTAAGGTCATTGATAGGAAAGCTGATCTGAAGTCCTTCCAGCTACTAAATTAGATTTTCAATCAAGTAGCAAAAAATGTATTTGCTGCTTGCTTACTCTTTAAATTTCTTGGCATTGTAATAGTAAAGCTGAGTTGTTTGGGAAGAAGGAAGTTAAATATGGAAAGAAAGGTAGCTGCACTTGATCTATATTATTAATCAGCTTCAGAAATCAAGATGATGCATGTCTGTAAGTCCTTTGAAAGAATCAAATGTGCAGAGAAAAACCTTGATATTTAATTAACACTTGCAACATCAACTGCAGTGCTCTTAAAATGATATGCTATTTAAAATAATGAGAAGCTTCTCTTTTTTTTACATTCCGAGTTAGAATGTTGAAAGCTAGATTCCTTGTTTATGTACCAGCTCTGGCGCAGTGTAGAAAGCCAAGATACACCCTGCCACTGATTTGTCACTGAATAAATCAGTTGTGACCTGGTAAAACCAGTTTATCAGAAAATGATTTAGTTTCTCCATCTGGCCTTCTCTGAGCAGAGGCTTTTGGAGCTGCACGTGTGTTGTTCTAACACGGGCTTCTGTCTGGTGGGGCTAGAATGCTTCGTTTCAGTCACAATGCAGGTTGCTCTTGCAGTGGCATTGCACCAACAAGAGATAGAAAACTACTTTTCCGAAGTAGTTTTCCATTTTAGTAACTTGATCACATCTCCTCCTCTCCTTTAAATTTATAAACTGTGTTTATGGATTGTTTACTGCTTTGAAATTTGTTACTTTATTATACTATCACTGCTTTTGATGTATTGTTCTGGAAGGCCGTACATACTTGTGAGAGTGTTGCAGCCTCTTTCCTTTAGAGCTTAGTAAAAACAGGAACTGTAAATATATCTTTGTTTGTTTGTTTGTTTTTTAAGATTTTTTTTAATAGCTTACTTTCCCTCAAAGGAAAGCAAAGAAACAAGACAGTGTATGTGTAATACCTTAAACATAGGGGTGGAAGGCCGATCAACCTCTGCATGTGTTTTTGAACATGGTTTTGGGGCCTGACCAAATTTTCCTTTCTGGAAATGTGTGGTTCTTTTGGTTATCTGTATGCTGTGCAAGGCCACACTTTATTAATGGCCACAAAAGTGATAGGTGTCCTTTATAACAATAATTTTTAATGGCACTGTAATTATAAAGTTCCAGTTATTTAATAGCACTGTAATTACAAAATTCCAGTTATTTTTTGTAAAAATATGTAATTAAACTTGTGTGGTTTATCTTCATAAGATTTCATACATATTTATCTTTTACCACTTTTTTATTGGTCGTTTTTTAAAAATGGATGGTATGATGCAAAATTAATATAAAATTTTTCCTTCAGAAACCTTTACTTTTGTTGGCGTCAGTGAGCAACAGAAGTTCCTCAGCAGAATTGTGTAAAAGAAATGTTTCTATGAAAATACTAAAACTGATTAAAAAAAACAAAAAACAACAAAAACAAAACTCTAAATCTCAGACTTATCTATTATTCGTTCATTAAGTTGATGAGGTATTTCTGCTGTAAAATCAAAGTTTTGAATTAAGGTCTGCAGTCCTTGTCTCTCCCTATTGTCATTGAGTTTATCTCCATGGTTTTCTGCTGAGCTAAACAGTGTTGATGGAAAGGTGGCAGACCACTTATTTCCAAATATACGCTACCAGTAAGCAGAAACCATATTATTCTTTCCTTTGAACACTGTCAGCACTCAGTAAACAATGATAAGCACCCAATTACGTCTTTGAGAATGCAAATGTTGCCTTTTCAGATACAGGATTTCCATTTTGGCCAAATGCAGTATTTGCAGGAGAACTGCAACATTTGCTTTCTGGACTTTCCCCTGAGTTTTAGCGAAATCATCTTCCTAAGTTATTTTTGAATAGTAAACACTTAGACAATTTGAAAACCATTCATTTAATACAGTAAGTGTTTGGCAGAACTACTTATACACAATGCTTAAATGTTTCTGGAAAAAAGGGCTTTTTGTGTGTGTTTTTTTTTTCCTTGTGGTGTGTTTTTGTTGTTTTTTTTTTTTGAATTTCAGTTATTAATATGAAAACATAATGCCAAGGAGAACCTTCTGGTTAGTATCTTTTCCTTTAGCATTGATACATTTGCCACCTGTGGAGGACATGTTAAAGCATCTTGAGTGGAAGTCTTGTTTTTCCAGAAGAATGGAAGAGCATATCCTTGCCTTTCACATGCCAACATTTATGTACCCTAAGGTTGTATTTGTTCACTCTAATTTTGATAGAGTTCTGTCTATTGTATCTTTGAATTGTATTGAATTGTTTTTCAGTGGGTTGCCACTCCTCAAATAAGCCAGAACAAGAAATTTACTGCCAATTAAGCACAGGATGTTTGAGATTTTTAGTGATGTTCTCCGGATGACCTGTTTTTTTTTTATGATCATCTTGACTTTTTCATTAAGCTACAATTTTAATTGAGTTGGTTCAGTTAATGAAGCACTGACCTTTCACCCCTAGTTCTGAATCTGTGCCAGTATTTTCAGCAAAATGTTCTTTTAAGGCCTTTGCTTTCTGTGTAGCAGTATTTTGTTTTTATACAAGAGCATTCGCTTAATGAATGTCATTCTAATCTTGCTATGTATATGTAATACTGAAATGAATTAACCCATCATTGGAAGGATGGTCTCTCAGTGATGGCTGAAAATGGAAACATCTGTGATTTACTTCTTGGAGCAGTTGCACCTGCACTGAAATATGTAGTTACCTCTCACTATAAACTTCAGCTTGTGGGTGGTTACCCTTTTTTCCTTGGTTGTGAAGTGCTTATTGTCTTGTATTTTGCATCATGCAGCTATTTAGAGCTACCAAATTTGTCATTCTTAATAGTTTAATTTAGTGACATATTTTGAATATGATACATTTGAATATTTAGAAATAGATGAAAAAGAGAATTGTTATTAAAAAGAAAAAAGAATTCTGCAAAGTGAAACTTCTTAAAATTTTGGATTCAAGTGGACTTCCTGTTTTGTCTGCCAGGGAAGAGTTGCTCATCTTTGATTTATTGGGAGTTTGTGAGATTATTTACTTACTTCAGAAATTGAAATAGAAAGTATTACAAGAAAAAAGAGTGATAGTAGATATGGATGGAGCTACTGGCAAGTTACAAAGAATAACTGAAACAAAAACCTGGAAAGAAGTCATATTAAGGAAAGGTTGGAGACTGTGAAAGCGTGTGTAATTTCATATATTTTGGCTTCTATCCGAAATTATTTGCCTCTGAAAAATTATTTCATTTAACAGTTTCTGTGTTCCCAGCACAATGAGGACAATAAGGTATCACATTAAAACATGAAGGAACTGAAAAGGACTAGATTATCTATGAGAAATACAGAGTTTCTCAATATATTTTTATAAAATATGAAAACTGTTTTGGGAAATGGAAGAAGAAAAATTCTGTAATTCTCATTGCATCTTCTTCATGTGTCTGCTTTGTGGAACAAAGTTTAATTTGAGGGATATATAGCTCATATGTATTTGTTAAAATGCAGTATGCAGAGTATGTAGAAAGAGATTGTTTAGAACAGGACACAACTGTTCACAGTAGGTAATAATGACAACTTTCTTGCTTATTTTGATAGCTTCTACCTTACAACCAGTAGTGTATATTCTTACATACCAGCAGATGGCATTCTTCATATTATATACAGGTATGCGTATGTTTACATTAATGAGTACAAGGTTTTCCATTTCACGGCCTTCCAGTGCATATTCTTCAAAGGGAACATTAACGTTTTCTTCTTATAGTGTGTCTCTAGATTAGAATACAACTTCACTATTGTCCAGTTTGTGTGTCTTAGCTGTCTGATACCTGCATGAGTGAGAATTCTGTGTTAAGATTTCTTGAAGTTGTTAGCAACAACAAATTCAGGATACTCACTAATCGGAAAATTATTTTCATGGTCTTCCTAATTTCCTGTATATGTAATGCATGCAGTGAACTGTTTTTTGTCTTTTCTTGCCCATAATTATTCCAGGGATATGGAACAGTTCTACCTGTGTTTTTACTTGTTATGATGATAGTGGCTAATTCTTTAATTATTTGTTTATGAATTTAGGGACTTTGAGAATCTGTTTTGTTAAACACTGTAAACAAACAGTTTAGAATACATTTTTTGTTCTGAAGTGGTTACAATGAATCTATCATGCACATAGGTTTAAAAGAAAGAATCAAAATAAACAACTATGTCTTTCCTCCAGATTCCTCCATCCATCACTGTTATAAAGTTACAGGTAATATACTGAACAGTGCAGGTTTTTTGTAGCTCCCATTCTCTGTTTTCCCTACTCAAACCTTACCATTTCCAGTTTTATGGTGGCCCATTTATGTATGGCCATGCACTGTACTTTTAAGGACAAAGCCTCTATATAGATCAGAACTTTTTTTGTTCGTATGTCATCATATTACTAGTTTTGCTGCTCCCATGGTTTAATTTATTCAGTCCCCTGTTCTACTGGGGTCATTTTCAAAGGTTTATTTGTTGTTGGCATCAGACCGTCCCCACAATATTGGCTACAACAAAGCATCCATTCTTTTGTTTCTGATACCTTGTTAAGAGTAAGCCTTTTGCAGTGCGTTACTACAGCCCCTACCAAAACATAAGAAAAATTACACCACTGAACACCAGTAGATGGCACTCTGTTTATTAAGTGATTACCAGTATGTACATTCACACGAGTGTGCATATATAAACGAACATGCACTCTCACTCACAGTTTTTAAACAGTAATTATTTTAAATGTTGCTACGGATTAACAACAGCCTCCTTGCCCTTCCCCTTGAGGGTGCTCAATAGTGTTTGTTATTACTCGATAGGCACAGGCCAGGCCCCAGCAAAGTGCAGCAAGCTGTAACTGTGGAAGTATGTGAGGGTCAAGGCATACTTCTTCCAAACATTCTGTCAGTTTTTTAGAGCTTTGCACTTGTTCTGGGATGAATTTCCAAACCATTGGAGGTGACAGCTGTGATAGATACCTGCACATATCCTCCCACGCTGCTTGCCACCTATAACCAACCTGCCTCAGGGCAGATCTCTGGGTGGTATTCTTAAACAGTTGTTTAACCTTAAACAAAACCAGAAACATGTTCAGGAAACATACCAATAGGAATATACTGGTTTGAACATCCCAAGGATATTCAGAATTCTTAAGGGCTATTGTAACTATCTTGGAGAAGGGAAAGGTGAAAATTAACTCCATCCCAGCTGAAACCAGGCATTCTTATAACTCATGATTCACCAGAAAACTGAAACACTTTGAACTTAATGTAATTTTAGAAATGTTGTTGTTATGCAATGCAATTATTAATGTGCTTATTATTCATAAAATTTAATCAAATTTTAAATCCCACGTTGGCTCACATCCTGTGGACAGGATGGGAAATGCAGATTTCGATGGTGTTTATAAGTTGACAAGCCATTGAAGCAGTATCCAAGAAACCTGAATGTTGTATTTGACTTGTAAGTCAAGGAATGATGAGAAAGTATATCCCTAAATAGGAAAAGATGATTTAAAATTGCTCCTCAGATTTAAAGGGAAAACATAAAATACACTGCTACTCAATTCTGTCTAAAATTCTGTTTGCATAGTTCTGTGTGCGTGAAACTAAATGTGCAGGTTTTTGTTCGTTTGTTTGTTTTAAAGTTGATGTGTTTAATTAGGAAGTTGACTAAAGAATAGCAAAGGTACCTGAGCGAATACAATTGTCACAAGTGTTAAACTGATGTTTTTCACATTGTTTACTTAAGTAAAAAAAGGATCAGAAGTGTTTATTCCCCCCTAGTTTGTAGGTCAGCCCATCTTGCTATGTGAGGAAAATTAAATATGTAGTCATGGCAATGACTGTAAGATTGTTTTTTGCTCACATAGTCCAGTTCTCTTGACATGTAGTGCATATGCACACTGGTGGACTAGATTGCAGGAGGAGACTGAAATGGGTATCTGAAGAACACTTTCTTCTGTTGCTTTTTTTTTTTTCAATTATTTGTAATAGCAGGAATTAAAAACCTATTTTGACTGAAGATAGAACAGCTTTACACCCCACCCTAAGAGAGCTGAAAGAACATATAAAAGACTCAGATTTTCTGATTTGTATCAAAACCCAGAAAAGTCAGAAAATAGTCCTCCTCTTCATAATTATTGCAAGTAAATTGATGTTTTAGAACAATTTTCAGTTAATTCAGCTGGAGAAAGTTGGGTGAATTCTTATTACAGACATACATACAAAAGCTATACACATTGTGTAAAATGAAACAAAAATTAGATGTTTTAGGCAGGGAATGCATAGGGAAAGTGCAATTAGTAAATTACCTAAAAGTTTCTAAATAATACAAGGTGGAAAGAAAATCAGTCTTACAGACTTGAGGGTGGAATCACAAGAGATCACAATGTGATCAGGATATGGGATAAATGGTGAGCCACACTTCAGCAGATGTAAACCTAACTTCTGATGCCTTTTATTCATTAAACAGCAATTTGACACTTAAAGTTTTGTCAAAACTAACCAAACAAGCTTGTGTCAGTCAAAGCTAAAGCATGGGGAGGTGGAGCGCTAATTTTGTCAGGGTCCCCTTGCAAATCAAATCTGACAGGGGAAAAACAAAATGGTGATTTGAAAAGGCATGAATATCTCAAAACTCTTGGCAGTGCCTCATAACTTTTGTCAGGAGCTTGGGCAGTGGGCAAAAATAGGAAAAAGAAATAGATCTCCAGGTCAGAAGAGTAATATTCAAAGTGCTTGTGCTTCTATGATTCTTTTCTGAAGGCTGGCTATTCTAAAGAACACTTGACTGGTACATTTGTTGTCCATGTACAAAAAAAAACTAAACTAAAACCACAAGTTAAATATTTAAAAAGAGAATATCTGATAATGACACAAGGAGAAATATATCTGAAGGAGTGACTGATGCCTGATACTAAACTTGCTGTAACATCAGGGTTTAATAGTTGTTCTTAGGGAAACAGAGCAAATGTTTTCAAGTTCAGCCCTCTCCACAGGGAAAACTGCTTCTGTTTCTTTGTCTGTCTTTTGGTTTGGGTACAGCAGTCAGTTTGTCTCTCCACTGCAGTAATGTGTTTGAAAATATAGAAGTTCTATGATTCTGGAATGAAAAAACCACACACCAAACCCAACAATGGAAGAGTAGGATGAGAAACTCCAAACCATTTTTGAAAGAAACAGAACTTCTAAGTGAAACAATCAAAGATACCTTTTCATAGATGTAACATTGCCTGTGGAGAATCATATAGCAAGACAGACTGTACTAAGAGGAGCGTGCATGGACTGTGTAGAGTCTTTTGAAGGGACCTTATGTACTTAAGTTGTCTGAACGATAATTGTATGTGTAATGTTGTGAAAAGCTGTCTAATAAGCATTCTGTGCATTTGTTAAGACTTTGAGAAAAAGAAGATGAATTTAAGAAAAGAATCCTCAATGCTCGTGATCATCTCTGCAAAAGAATAGATGGTATCACTGCAGTCATGCTGCAGCCTTGCGATTAAAATGGGAGACTACTACTATTTGTATCATGGGCCTAACAAAAGTGAGAGTAAGAACTCCTACTCTTTCACAGGCCTTACTTCATGCAGTAGAACACTCGTCTTTTTTCTTTGTGGGAGTCAAACTTCAGCTGAAATGATAATAATCCAATTATGGGCATTTGGAGAAAAAAGTCTGAGGATAAATATAATAATCAAACACTTTTCAGCTCTAAATATTGCATTTACAAACCTAAATTTGGACCTTGGAGAGAATTGGTGTTTACTCGAAAATCCAATAAGCATTTGGAAAAACATCTGTGAGGCAAAACTTGGAGGCAGATCAACTATTTTAGTGTCATATCTAAGAGTATTAAAGGCTAATTGAAAATACGTGTTGGTTGCACCTTGTGAGGTTGAGTATTGAGCCCATAACGGGACAGATGAAGCTCAGCACAGATGAATGGAAAATGCTACACATGTGGGTGTGAGGGAGCACCAAGGATAGGCTGCTCCATGGGACAAGGTGAGCCAGGATCCAAGGGTGACGATATGGCAGATGTGGCTGTGGTGTTTTGCAGAAATGGTACTCTATACAGAAGATTGCATGGTATGTGGATTAGAAGAGCAGGGCAGCTCCAGTGACAGTAACCAGGCTCAGCCATGAGGAGAGGGATCACCAGGGCAAGATCATGGTGATGAGGTGGGTCCAAGGTCAAGCCATCAAGCCAAGGCCGTGGGCCAGGCTCTGGTACGTGATCAACCACAAGTATACCTGCAACATACCTCAAGCAAGGACCAAAGCCAGTGCTTAAATATGCTTTCTAGGAAAGCCAGAAGGAGCCAGCTTTGTACAAGTCTTGCTCACACAGTGCTGTGTCAGAGCTGGCCTGGAGCACAGGTGGCCAGGCCCCTGGGAAGGAGGGCAAGGTGACTGCAGAACGGACTATCAGACCCTTAGGTGATCATTATTGCTCAGGGGTAAGGTCTTGGGATAAGAATGGGTATTTCTGTGAAAATACCGCCGATCAGTAGCTGCTATTCAAGAGAGTATCATGACAGTAATAGGAAACAAAATGGAAAATACTTAATGCTGCTTAAGAAAATGATGGCAGTGGTAGTCTGTGTCACAAGTAATTGGTGCAGTTTCTTTGTCACCGTTTTGAAAAGAGCACTAGAGGTAGAAGAGTTGAAGGGATGAGCTATAAATACAGTTCAAGGCATTGGATAGCCTCTGTCTGAGGAATGACTAAAAGGACATTGCTGTTGTCATGTGGTGGTAAAGGGACAGAGGTTGGATTTTTACTGTGTATGTAACTTGTACACCTTTGTTGGTGTTGTGGTGATGTTATTATGACTTAAGCGTGGGAAGGTTTTTTTTGGTGAGGTACATGACATCTATGAGCATGGTGATGACTCTTTATTTTAATGATAATTCTTAGGCTATGTTTATGGTTACAGACCATTCACCTTGAAAAAAAATCCTATACATAGAATAAAATATCAGATGTCTGTAAAATCCCAGAAGTTTTAGAGAGGGTCAACAGCGAATGAGTTAATTCTTTGGTGGGCTCCAATATAAGGACTAGGGATCATTAGATGGGAAGTAATAGCTTGAAAACTAAAAGTAGTATTTCTCTGTGTAAAATACAGTTTAACTGTGCCTGGGGACAGGATACACAAAATGGTGTTGGTTTTAGTTCACTTGGGTTCACTGAAGACAAATTCGCTAAAGGTTACAAAGTAGAAAAGTACCAATTGCAGCTTGAGAAGATCCTGAGCTGCAAGATGTTAAAACTGATGTTACAATTAGGTGCTTGTTCTGGTCATAAAAGTTTTCCTAAGGCTTCTGCCTTTACCTGCTCTCAGAGACGACATACTGGGTAAATAGAAAGTTACTTGTTTGGTAATTATGCTACCGTGTAATTAAAGTTGTCTTGCTTCAAAAATACCATATGTAGTAATTGTTAAAGGTAGCATTAGAGAATGTAATTTAAGAGAGCAAGAATGTGGGAAAAGAATACTAGTTCAGAAGGTCACAACAACATAGCTCTAACTACTGTTGTTTGAGAGGACAAAGGGAGGCTATTGCAGTACTCTGCTGGATTGTATAATGGTTGTCATGGTGGTTCTTTTAAGGCATTGGAGGAAAATATATTAAAAGAGATAAATAAATCATTTTCAGATTAGGAAATTCTTAGTTTTGGTGGAGATGTTTTAGGCTGTTCTGAAATGGGTATGACATGATACTGAGAAATCTGTTAAGGCCTACTTCAGACATTGAAAATGCAGGGCAAGTAAAGAGAGAATCCCCTAACGCTGTGTAGGCATAGAAATATGTACTCTTTAGAAAAACAAACGTACTTTGATTACTGTTCTGTTTCCTATAAATAGCCTCCCTATAAGATATTGTATTTAATAAGTTTTTTTTTTTCCCTGACTACTTAATTGTAGTAGCCATAGCATATTCAGTATATATATGGCATTTAAATCGCTTCTGTGTAGCGTTTCAGTAGGCCACACATAAGCAGGCTGTTCTTGAGTTTGCCGCACTACTGATATTTTGTTGTTGTTGTTGTTTTTGACTGAAATTTCTTTCAGGTCTCACTGTTGCTTCACATGATTTTTGTGTCATACATATTGAGGTTTCTACAGTTGTGAATTAGAAGATCTAAGAGTACAGTTTCCAAAACTTTGCTTGAAAAATCCTGCGAGGGTGTGGGCAGTTAATTTTCCTGTATCTTTCAGTAGCTGCTTGTATTGAGATACAACTGGACAGTAGCACACTGAGAGAAGGAGCTCTACAAGGGTCAGTAAAAAGGATTTACAGTGGGGAAGCAGAACAGATTATTATGTATGATTTTTTTCTGACCAAAGGTCACAGTATATTTCTTACTGATGGCCAAAGCAAAGTGTGATGATTTTGTGTTTGAAATACAAAGGTGAGTGCATTTACTACACTGGTCCTGAGATGCTGTTATCTAATGTAACATTGCTGGCCTTCTGACAGACTCTTTTCTAGCTCCATCATTTATTGGTGTGATTCATATTCCTTCAAGTCATGTAGTTGGCTTCAGCTTGTCAGCATGGATAAGGCTGAGAGAGCATAATTATATTGGAAATCTGTGATATATTATTAGTTCTAATTCTGGCATATACATTGTGAGTTTTGTAATTTTGAAAATGTTTAACTTAATACTAACTCTTGGTGGGGCTTACATCCAGTTTCTCCATGACCTTTGCAAGTGATCATGCACCAGTGTTGTGCTTTACTACTTTGACTTTCCCTCAGGTGTCTAGTCAAATCAGAGCATTTTTGCTAGTGACATTAGAACTCTATTCCTGAATCACTGTCTCTTGCTTGAAGTTTTCCTTATAATATACATGTGTATGCATGTATGCATACATGTTTTTTTCTGTATATGTGCTGTTCCAGCACTGTGAGGCTAAGAGGAAGGATACCTGGTTACTTGATCCTTATTGCACTGTTTTCTCACCAGTTTCCTTCTGTTTCCATATTCCAGATTACCTTTTCCTCTCTTGTTTCTTCTTTGTTATCATGCTGATTTCAAAGAATGGTTTCAAATTTTGTCTTGTGATGATCGTTTTTCTGCCATGAGTACTCTGTATACTTTGGGGAAGAACCACTTTCCAAGTAAATGCTTTATTTCATATGAGATGTAGAAAGAATGAAGTATGAGATGTAAAAGATGTACAAGGTTTCTTCGCTGTCTCTCTTAGCTACTCCATTCTAACTAGCCTGTAAACTTTGGTACCAGTCTGGACGGTTTTTTTTCCTTGTCTCAGCATGTTCTGCTAAATCTTTGATGTGAGATGCTGTTTCTCAGCATAAGTTTCTCTTAGGACTCCAAGAAGATTCTAAGTCATAAGACTTCCTAGCCTCCAGAATTTAATGCCAGTGTTTATCTTTAGTTTTATAAAACTTTTCTTTTTTGCCTTAACTAATCAGTTGGCTTTTTTTTTTTTTTTTTTGAGGAGCAAGGACCGTCCATCTCCTTGTCCAACTCCTTATCTTCTGTTTCGGGTAGGAATACGTTATTGTATCACATTTTGTTACCCCACCAGGCAGTGTCATTCTTTCTTCTGACATAGGGTGAGATGATTCACTAGTCTTGGTGATAAAACAGAACTCACTTATCCTGATTTTAACTGGCAAAAAACCCCTCAGCACTACCCTGAAATTCAAATGAAAGTAGAAACAGTCAAAGCAGAAAACTGCATGTTCTTTCCTTTCCATTTGAGCTTTGAAATCTGAACACTTTCTTTTTCCTTCTCATCCAGCATGATCAGCTGCCTCACTGCACCATGCTACTGTAAAGCTTTGAAGAGTAGAAACAGAAATTATTCTGGCAGATGAAAGGAGCATCTTATGGTGTAGAGAGTGTGTCACAGTGAAGGTGAAACCCATTCTTTAGGGCATTCTCTGTCCAAGCATTCTGTCCTTGGTCTAATTCTTAAGTAAGTGGTCTACACAGGGACTCCGGATGACTTGATTCCATCTGTTATGTTGGCTAATTTGCAGGCATTACGGACTGCTACAATAACTAAATAGAGGTGTACTAATACATATTGTAATGCAGCTGTTTTTCTGCCACATAGAGTTTCAAACTCCAATCTCAAATTCCCTTATGAACACACTCTTGCTGTAAGTATCAGCACTTCATAATAGCTCATGCCTATGATCAGACATTTAGCTTTCCTTAGTACCAGAAGCTTTGTGAAAGTCTTCCTATCAGTGAGTATCTCAGGAGATTTATTCTCTTTCATCAAGAAAAATAGCTGTGAGAAAGTGCATCCAGAAGCTCAGGTTCACATACATGCCATATGTATGGAGCATCCTGGTTATTTAGGCAAACAATGAAACATACACTCTTTCATATATTTAGTTGAATTAATAGAGAGACTGTAGGATTGACTTGATCTCCATTAACACAGTTCTCTTTTGACTGCTTGCCCACTAGTTTGAACCTGTGCTGTCAGATGAGGCTTGTTTTCCCCTTTTGACATGACTTCACACTGAAGACCTTTATACTTCAAATAAACAGTTATTTTCTCAATATCTAATCCACACAGTATACTTCCCTGCATCCAGGAATATCCTTTCTCTTGTGAACATCTGGTGAATGAGCTGCTTTCACTTTTTGCCTCTTTAGTCTGGATGATTGTCATAGTGACTTATTTTTGGTCAGAGAGACTATTTCAGACACAGAAAATAGTTTTAAAAATTTGGTTCCCCTATTGAGAGAAGTATGTGTATTAATGTCTGAGAGTTCAAGCTGTTTGCAATCCCTGTATGCAGATCATCCTGTCCAGCTGATAGTGGGTAATAATTATTTTACTTAAATAAAAACAATAATAAAACATAATCTTCTCTGAACTAGGCAATAGTGCAAACTGTGAATCATCAAACCCATTTGTCTGTCATTTCTCCTTGATTCTATCAAGTTATCTCTATAAGATTATGAGCTTGAAAACAAGAATGATATCTTCTGGGTTATCTTCCATGACTGAAGGTTTTCTGAGATGAACCCTTTTGTCTCAGTGATGACCAAGAGATCATTTTGCTGAGGACACCAAGCTGTTGGCAAACTGGAGGGAAGGGATGCTATCCAGAGGGACTTTGAAAGGCTTGAGAGGTGGGCCTCATGAGGTTCAATAAAGCCACGTGCAAGGTCCTGCATCTGGGCTGGGTCAATCCCAAGCCCAAATACAGGCTGAGCAGAGAATAGATTGAGAGCAGCCTTGATGAGAAGGACCTGGGGGTATTGGTGTATGAGAAGCTGAACATGAGCCAGTAATGTGCACCTGCAGCCCAGAAAGCCATCCGCATCCTGGGCCACATCAAAAGCAGCGTGGCCAGCAGGGCAAGCAAGGTGATTCTCCCCTCTATTTTGCTCTTGTGAGACCTTATCTGGAGCACTGTGTTCAGCCCTGGGACCCCCAGCACAAGAAGGACATGGACCTGTTAGAACGAGTCCAGAGGAAGGCCACAAAGGTGATCAAGGAGCTGGAGCATCTCTCCTGTGAAGACAGGCTGAGGGAGTTGGGGTTGTTCGGCCTGGAGAAGAGAAGGCTCTGGGGAGACCTCATTGCAGCCTTCCAGTACTTAAAGGGGGCCCAACAGGAAAGCTGGGGAGGGACTCTTCGTCAGGGGGTGGACAAAAAGTAGGACAAAAAGTAATAGCTTTAAACTAAAAGAGGGTAGATTCACGTTAGGTGTAAGGAACAAATTCTTTACTCAGAAGGTGGTGAGGCACTGGAACAGGTTGCCCAGGAAGCTGTGGATGCCCCATCCCTGGAGATGCTCAAGGCCAGGCTGGATGGGGCTTTGAGCTACCTGGCCTGGTGGGAGGTGTCCTTGCCCATGGCAGGGGTGTTGGGACTAGATGATCTTTAAGGTCCCTTCCAACCCAAAACATCCTATGATTCTGTGATTTTTGCCTGGAACTTGTCCTCATCTGTTGGTCAGAGACTGATACACCTTCTGTCCCACACCTCTTTTTTCCCCAGGATCAACATTTTTTTTTTTTAGTGTTTGTTTATCATGCAGTCTCTTTGGACTCAACTGCATATCCTGTCTATTTATGGATCAGCAGATCCCCTGGCTGTTTTCTTCTCTGAGACTCATTTATATGCAGAAAATGTCCATAAGGGTGCCATGTTCTGTTAGTATTTCCTGTAGGAGTGCTAATGTAGTCAAGAGATTGAGGCACACTCCGCCAGAAGTTAGGCCTCAATCCAGTATGTGTGGGATAATTGCTTGAAGCTCTGTTCGTACCCTAACCAAAAAACAGATCATCATGGAGGCTTCCTGAAACAATACTGTCCTTGGCACAATATTTTTTGCTGAGACCAAAGTCTCCCACAATGTGACTTTGCATACTGGTAAGTCCTCAAACGTGAGAGAAGATTTTCTCTTTACACCCTGAAGATATGTAGTTTGCTACACATTTACTCAACTTCCTTACTGACCTCTTTCTAGTAGGTATTGAATTTAATAGGGTGTGTACTCCCCTTCTGAGGGCATACACCCACAACAAGGTAAGGCAGGGTGTGATATGCTCTGTTTGTAAAACAGTTCCTTTTCTTTGATTGTCCTTTCATAGAATACGTGTCAGCACATCTCAAAAGAACTGCAATTGCACTGTATTTTGTAGTTTTTGGAAGAAAGGGAGTGACATTACTGGAAAATGAGCTTTGTAAAACAAGTCTTTTGTCTGTTTTTTAGTGTTGTTGCTTGTAAGTTTGGTTTAATATAAATTAAATCATGATTTTTAGAAGATAGTATTCTTTCTGTTCATTTTTTTCTGTAACATTATATTAATAAAGACATTAAGTTATAGGTGAAGATATGTATTGTACACAGGAATTAGGAGAACCTTTTCTAAGGTGAAGAACATTCATTTGATTTTGTGGTCAACATACTTGTTTTTTAACAAGACTGTCTATACACTAGTTTTATTTATGTTCACGCTTTGTTAGACAGTTAATCTAGGGCCAAATCTACATTTTCTATGTAGAAAGAATAGCTGTAGACCTTAGCAGGAGATCTATGTGACTAATTCTTTGCAGGAACCCTTCACAAAATGTTGTTATTAAGAAAGAACATGATACATTAAGTGTAATCCAGATATAATATTGAAGTATTATTTGTTTTGTTTAGTATTCTCTTACCTTTTGAAAGTAATTCTAAGGTAACACGAGGAAGATGAGTGGAAAGTGGGAGATTAAAAGTTAAACTGAAATATCAGAGTTAAAATTATGAATGAGAAAGTTAAAGGAGAAATAATGCTTCATAAAACAGAAGGTTTAGAATGGTTTTGTTATAAATACATTGTTTGAAACTTTATTTTTGTTTTTCTCCCTTCTAAATTAGCAACGCTCAGACTAAAATAAATAGACTACTTCTTATGTTTGTAACGGTATTACTGTAATATTTAACCATAGGTAAAACACAAGATAATTAGAAGGGAATGCCAGTTTAGGAGAGTAGGGGAGGAGCGGACTGGGGGATCTGTTTTTTCCTAGCAGTTGTGGGAAGAGGGAGGTCTGTGTTCCAGGGGGCATGCTTCCAAGAGAGAAATGGAAAATGTTAAGTCTCCTGGAGGCCAAAGTAGTTCAAAGTTACTTAATCACTTTCTGAGACTCACTTTTGTGGTTTTAGGGATCTTATGGCTTTTTTGGTATGTTTGGAAAAGAGGAGTTGTCATTCCTCTTCTAACCTGTGCAAATAATCATCAGGAACTTTGATCACTGCAAAGGCTGTAGTGTATTCCTCCAGATGAAAGACATCTGATGGTAATTACAGTATGTATCTTGTTTATATTTTTCCTACTCACTCTTGCTGTATTTTTCCCCTCATCCTTCAGCAGTCTTTGTGGCACTTTTCTTCAGTCACTATATGTGGAACTTAACCTTGCCTGTAATCAAAGGCTTGTATCAAAGGGAGTCTGAAGACATTTCCACAGGAAGTGGTCTGGAGTGGGTGGAGACGAATGGGATTTTAACCAGTCGTTGAATTTTTTCGTTCAGCCTTGCTTCTGGTACATCCTTCTTCCCTCCATTGCTCGGCAGTGGCACACTGTTCAGTGTAACACTTCATATTTATAGCCAGTAGACAATCTGTGCTTTTCACAGGAGCATCTGTGCAGCCAACTCCAGGCAAAATTGTGGAAATGGTACGGGCTGCCTCGTAAATTTGGTAGGGAAGAATGCAATAACAGCTATGTGTTGTGGTTCCAGCAACAGCATCATACTGCTTAGTTTTGTCTGATAGAGCACCATACAATAAATAAATAAATAATAAATAAGATTTTCTGCTAAGAGAACTGCAGCTTATTTTGATGCTTAAGTTTTTTGTTTTGTTTTGTTTTGTTTTTTTCCCTTAAGTTATTTTTACAATGAACTGTTGAGCATTCTGAAAGGGAAAGGGAGAAGTTGTACTGCATTTAAGTCTTAGGATCTTCGGAAATGTTCAATGTGTGTAATCACTTAACGAAGTAGCAGATGGAATTGTAGTACTTCAGTGCTCTCTAGGTATATGCCTAGTCCACAAGTCGCATGGTTTTTGTGCTTTAAAGACATAAAGTTACAACTTAGCTCATTGTAAAACGTTGGGTGAAAAGATGATGTGTCAGTATATCTTCTGATAAGAAAGTTAAAGTGAAAGTTTTGGTCATAGATCTGCTTTCACTATGGCACTGGCTATACTGTAAGGCAAAATGTTTTCATAAAGTTAAAATACAAGTATTTAAAGTATCCAGTTTTCAAGCCATTTGTGCACATTAAAAATAACTCGCTATTCGTGTTCAATGGTTTTCTTGTTGGACAATGTAGGGGGACTTGCCGCAACACATGCAATAGATTATAAGAAGACTGCAAGTATAATAATTACAGCATGGAGCAGACTTTGCTGGCAGATACTAGAACATAGAACTCTCTTTAATCATAGTGCTTCCCATAGTGTGGGTGGTCACAGTCTGCAGACATTTCAGTCAATCCATTCTCCGTGCAACGGTGGTTGTAAAACAGAACTGAAGTAAACAGCATTCCACAGACTTTCAGGGTCTTTTAATTTTGAGAAAGTATAGCTTCTCTTTGGCCCCTCCTTTGGTCTGTTTGCTTCTGTGAGCTGTAACCACACAGGTTATGCTTCCTACCAAATCAATTCTGTTTGAAGTTAATAGTATATAATATAATATAATATAATATATATATAAATTCTCCAGAAGGTTTTTTTCTTAAAAATACATGTTACTTTAAAAACTGCATGTTTTCTTATTTTTTGACAATAAGTAACCTCTGCAGTTATGTTAAGTACTGCATAATGTTTAATCCTTTTTTAAAAACCTCTTATCTTCCTTGTTTTCCCTCTCCCTATTTGTTTTTCTTTGATGCTCAGTGTTGTTTTACTGTTTCTCTAAAAGGTTTTACTGTCAGTTTAGCCCTTAGCACAGTACTTTTCCTCCAAACAAAATGACCAAGAACTTTTTTTTTTTTTTTTTTTGCACCTGGCATCCCGTTTACTGCTTTGGAAGCTGATTTCACCTCCTTAATGTTTGACATATACTGACCTGGAGTCTTGAATTTCATGAAATAGATTTAAATGGCTAAGGTGGGTGTCATGCAAATACTTACACAGTATTTATAGGCCTTTTTGGAGTATGTAAATCAGTTGCAGTTGAGGACAAATGCTGTAATTCCATTATAGAAGAGTACAGGCATGAAAAGATAGGTTTTGACAGATGAGTTTTTACACGGTATTGAAGCATATGTGGAAAGAACTCAAGTATGTAAATGAGCTTGAAAGAATGTCTTAACTCTTTCACTGGATAACTCACAGTTGAAAGTTGGCTTTCTTTTGAATCAAAACAGAGAGCAAATGACTGTTAAATGAGATATATGTGCACTTTTAAGATCTGACATTATTGATTATAGCCCTAAGACTTAATGAATTCCTAATGCGATATGGGAGCTTTCAACTTATAAGTTACTGGTTAAACCTCATTTTGAAAACCAAGTCTGCTTGTGTTGCAGCATCCCCCAAGGGAGTAATGAGCAATAAAGGCACTTTTCTTACCCATTTCTGCAATTTGTTTGTGTCCCGTTTATCAACTTGGAAAGGATAACAGGCTCTTCCAAGCTGCTGGCCTTCTTTATTCCTGTCCCCTGGTGTATATGTCATGTGCATACACAAAATACGTGGGCCAGAGACGGGGTAATTTTGGAACTGTTGTTTAATGTGTTTGTTTGTTCAGCTGCACCAGCTGTTTAAGCATGTGTGATTACAGTGGGTACACACCTACTGAGATCCGCTTCTCTCAGGAACACCAGGAGGAGGTTCTAATTTGGTCTAGGATCAGTGAAACATAAATTGTTTTTACTTTTCATGGATTGCTAAATCATGTTTTAGTTGCAAGTTATTAGTAAATTCTAGTTGTTATTTACGGGAAGCTCTTTGATGGCTTTTATAACGTGTTGGCAATTTCAGTAACATGTTCTGATAATGCATATATTTGTCATTAAACAATTGGGTAAAGTCAGGCTAGCAGTGTGATCTGTTCTGTGCCCGGTCTGGGCAAATGAAACTTTCTTCTTTATGAGTTTCTTATTTTTCTTTTAGAGAAATGTAATGCTCATGAAATAAAGGAAGACCATAGATTATTCTCCCCATATTTGATTGGTGCAAGCATATGCTAATAAAAATGACTTTAAATGTCTGGTATTGCTTGGTTGTGGTAGACATATAATATAAGGGCTTTTCTGGCTGCAGTTTAATTTTCCACTTGTGCATTTTTCTTTTTGTACTGTCTGTGCATCCATACTTTTTGCTCAGAATTTAAAATGCTTCTGTATTAAAAAAGTATTCGAGTATTCTAAAACCTACATTTTGTTTAGAATTAGTTAATAATACTTGCTTAAGATTTGACATATCTGCCTCTTCTACATGCTAATACACAATTCTGCCGCTAGTAGATTAAAAATCAAGATTCTCAGGATTGTTTAGAGTGTGTCACTCTAGCCAATTGACCTGCGAATAAAAGCTTATTAAGTAGTTAATACAGTGATAGTATGTATTCAAGAATTCTAATAAATTATGTACTAAATCAGTGTTGTTAATAAAGGATCAAAGAGTGATTGAGGGTGTTCAGAGAGATTCATACAAGAAGAAATTGGGGCTGGCTCATTTTAATATAGAGAGAACATTTAGGAATGGAGATGGATTTTTACACACAGCGCATAATCAATTTTCATGATTATTGTCCCAAAGTTTTACTTAGTTCACTGACAACTTTTTCTAATGTTGTTCTTTCAGTTTTTGGAAGTCAACCTGAAGGAGTTCTTAGTCATTTCTAAACTATTGAAGATTATGCATCTAGATTGTTAGCCTTCTCACTTACCCTTTTGTGAATCAACTTTACAAGTTGACTTGGACTTTCTCTATCTACCTATAGATAATTGCTTGGTAGGACGTGAAAGTATTTGGCTTTCTTACCAAATTCTTCTGGTTAAGAATAGCGTGATAATAACAAAAGGCTGTGGAAAAGCAGATCTCAATTGTACTTTTTTCAAATAGACAATTCTTTAACAATGCCAAGCTAACATGAATATAAATAATTTCTTGGCTTCTGGGTCAAAATAAACAAAAGCTAAGTATCTCAAAGAACAAAATGGGAAACTAAGGATTCTGCTTTCCTGTAAAGCTGCTTGAGGTTTAACAGCAAGTGTCACAATTTGCTAGCCAGCTGACATTTCTCAAAGCACTTTAGTAGTGCCAGGTGGCTCTAGTAAAGAATAATGATTTGTTACTGACAAACAAGAAAGTGGTCTCCATTTGAAGGAATTCTGCTGGCATTAGCTATTTTTGCTCAGCCTACTATAATTAGTGACCAGCAGTTATTGCATCACCATTATATGTGCATTTTTTTTAACTAAAAAGTTTAAGAACGTTTTTATCCCTTTAAACTTTTAACAACCTGATATTTATGAAGTCCAAAAACAACAGACTAAAAATAATTTATCCTGAACATCGTCCTAGGTTGGATGACCTTTGAGTATTTGCAACACACACCAAATGGAAACATAAAAAACTGATATGGAGGACATATACTTATTGATAAATTATTTTCTCTAGAAAGTATTAGACTTAAAGATTTAAACTGAAAAGTGAAAAAAAATTATGATGCACCCAGTCTTCCTAAACTTAAATGTCTTCATCTTGTGGTGTTTTTTGTTTGTTTTGTTTTGTTTTGCCTTTTATTTAAAGAATTCTTCTGTGGAAAGCTTGCATTTTGGCTTTTGAAAATTGTGGAAGGAAGAGGGAAATTAATTCTAAATCTCTGGCTACTTAAACCTGAGGACTGAAAAAAAGAGATTTACGGTTGACTCTGGTAAAGCTATTGAATTTCCTTTTGTAAGTTAGTGTAAATGTGTGTTTTATTTCAGCAGCAAAAGTCTCTCCTTTTTAATACAAAGAGTAATAGTGCTTTCTAGGTGGGTGTTTTTAAAAGAGAGAGGAGAAAGAAAAGAGGAGATTTGAAACTGCTTTTCCTGTTTGAGGCCAAGTGTAGCCTCAAAGCTTGCCAGCCCCACAATTCCTAAGCTTTTTCTTATGATTTCCAAGGGTTTTGTTAGTGATTTGCAGATGGAACTTAGGTTTTGGAACTCATCCATTACAAAGTTGTGTGGTCTTAGCCACAGTAGTACTGCAACATGTTTTTCCTATCCTAGTCTCACAGAAGTTAACAGAGCTTAAATTGGTGAGAGAACAACAATGCAGCTTCCCTCCCCCTTTCCCATAGTTTTCTTTGCTGCATACCACTTGGAAATCAGGATCAGGTTAATTTTGAATTGTATGGAAGAATGTAACACTTTTCTTCCATTTTAAGAATTAGAGGAAAAACGTAAGCCTACTCTTTTAGTGAATTTACATGTATTAGCAAGATGAATGCAATTAATAGCATGTATTAGTTTCTAACAAAAACCGAAATCAGTCTGAATGATCTTTTGATATATATTTTTTTTTGCCATTAAGCCTTTCTAGTCCTTCATAGTCCTTCTGTGTATTTTAGCAATTATTATTTTATTAAAAAAACAAATTGCAATTACAATTGTTGATGCAAAATTAAGGAAATTGGCCTAATGTAAGAACATTTGAGCAGTTCTGCTGCAAACATGGACTAAAGGTAAGCCTGCTTATGTGGTTGGAAGGCAAAATGGGATGAAGGTCTCTCTTGCATCAGGTGAAGTGTGGAGAACTTGATAGAATCTATGCCTTCCTGCCCAGTAATATGTGAAAATCAATGAATTCTGCACATCTGGCAACATCAATTTGGTGAAAGAATAATATTGTTTCCCAATTATTATTATTATTTTTAAACTCTAAAGTAATATTAACTCAGTATAGTCATTTGTCTATAGATTTTCTTTAACTTGGTCAGATTCTCGAATGCCAAGGCCCTTGTATCTGTAGGAGAATTTAGCAGAGTAATTTGTTTACTATTGGCTAGTCTTTCATGGTTATCAATGGAGATTTAGATGTGGGCAGATTTTGGATTGTCATTCCAAGTGAATAAGAAGAAAAATGAGAAGCTCCAATAAATACTAACCATGTACTTGTGGCCAACAATTTTATTTAATGTGCTGGTATGGAAATTTAGCTGATGAAAACCATCCCATAAATGTAAAAAATGTGCATCCATAAACTGGGCTGAAACAAAAAAACTTCCTGACAGTAAATGTCAGAAAGAAATGTAGGAAGAAAACCCCTCCCCACCCTATACTTAGGCACTTTGGCCATGATCCAGTATTTACTGAGGAATATTTTAAGCTTAAAGTTATGTTGAAACTTAAGTGATTTGTTTGTGCAAAACATTTGAGTGGTTACTGGAATAGACTCAATTGGGTAAAGTGGGAGGTTCTGTTGACTAGCTAATCATTTAAATATGTGTGTATAGCATTTACTGTGTTTAGTGTATGTAGTATAGCAACTTGTGTATTTGAAGTATGTTTTAAAAATGTTTGAATTTTAAGGCAGAAATTTGAGATTTTCATTAGGTTATCATTGATAAGTAAATAAAGATTTTTTTTTACTAGATTGTAAAACACACTCTTACATTTTGGTAATAATTAAGTTGTTAACAATATATGCCATGTAATTCCCCCTAGTTTAAATGCTGAGATTTGTATAAAAAGTTTAGAAAACAATTTTGTTTAGAGTAAACTAGTGCTCTAAAAGCTACATTATGTTTAAATATGTATGATGTTTTACTACCTTATTTTCTTGTTGGTTTTGGTTTGTGGAAAACTAATTTTCTGTCTTTTCCTGGAACTAAGGAGCAAGTGAGCAAGAGGTCCTGTAAGCAAAATTAAAAGTCACAGACTTTGTTATGATTGGATAAGTGTTTGGAAATAATACAAATTGTGATATGTTAGCATCCTGCTGACAGAATTGCTTTTGTAAATGGTTGGTCTCTGAATGAGCAGGCTTCCTTGACATTTACAGACTTAGCTGCTATGATTCTCCATAACTGTCTGTTTATTTCATAGTATAAAGGTTCTAAAAATACCAGACCAGCTTGTGTTTTATTGACAATCATTTATTGTGTCCCATACCATCTACATTAAAACTCTCAAGCCTTCAGGCAGGATTTTAAAGAAAAATTGACTAAAAATTATCGGCAGGCATTTGGGTTGGATTGGGCTGCTGAAAGCTAATAAACAAACAAACAAAAAGCAACCAGGGAATAATTTAAACACATCAGGGCAATGTGCTTACCTTGCTTCCTGAGGACTCTGGTCAAATGATTTAAGAATTAATTTGAAAAGATGGAACACTTCCTCTTTAAAGGAAGAAATTTTGAATGGAAGATTGGAAGTTATGTTGAATCAAAATCATCACTAATGTTTCAACTTATTACATAGTCATGAAGCATTTTTAATGCCGGGTTGGAAATAGAGTGAGATCTCTTCTCTTCTAGACCTGTGTTGAAAGCAATGGACCCATCTGACAGTACAGGGAGCACTTCAGAGCAAAACTGATCTGGAGACTTTTGAAATCATTGCCATACAAGAAATATTCATTCCCAAACCTGATAAAATGTAAGGAGGAAATAGCATTTACTTCTAATGCTTCCTCTGAATAAGATTTAGCTTTTTGCATTATACCTGCTTTTTCTTTGCACAGCAGAGAAAGTCTGGTTCATGTCTAAGCAGATGGAGAGGTCAGAAATAAACCAGTTATGTGATCAGATTTAAGAAATTTACCCTTGGGTATCCGTGTTGTATGAATTCCAACAAATTCACATACGTTGTAATTTTCAGTAAAATGTCATTAATAATCTCTTCTCAAAAATAATGGCACTTTACTTAGAAAGATAATATAAAAATAAATAAATAAATAAAGAGGAGAAAGATCCTTTAGGATAAATGATAGCTCCTTCTGTTCCCTCCTGCTTTACCTGTCACTTTGACTGACTCATCCAAGTTGGCAAAAAAGCACAATAGTGTCACTGGGAAGTCCTAATTAGTATCAGATTCAATAGGCTCATCCTAGTGAAACCATCTGTCTTTTCCCTCCAAAACATATTGCCGCTGTTTATCTTAACATCTGCTTTCAAGGACATTCAAAATCGTTAATACATTAGAGAGACTGCGTTGAGAAGTTTCCAGAAACAAATGGGTTTATTTGGTTCTCTGGAAGGCCTTGGTGTCAGCAGTTCCAGGACAGTTGCTACACAAATGCAGATTCCAGAATAAAACTTGTCACACAATCTTGTAATTTTAAAAAATACTAAACAAAGCCCCCACTATTTAATTTCAAAAGAAATCATACCTTTAAATCTGACTTCCTCCTCCCCCCCCCCACCCCAATACTGGAGGTGATATTTGCTATTACAGAAAGAAGGGGGAAAAGCCTTTAGACCTGTTTGAATTCCTGCTTAGTAATAGCACTACCAAAAGACCAAACACCTTCTCCTCCTGTACGGAGTTGTGTATGCTGGCTGGGTTTTACCTGCCCAGTGCCGTGCAGCTTACCTCAGCAGAGGTGCAAACTCTGCTCTGGAAAGTGGTTTCCAGGCTTTTGTTGAAGCATGTATTCAAAGAGATGGTTTGTCTCTGGGAAACAAACTGAGTGGAACGACTCAGCAAACCCATTGTAACACACAGAAATCAGCCTTTGTTACTTAAAAAGAAGTATCTAAAGAATTGTCTTAGCTTAATTGGAAAATGGTATTTAGCTTAATGGAAAAGTGATATGAAGGAAATGTTTCTCAGTTACTTAATTTCGTTTAGATTCAGGTGAACAGTAAGCAGGAACACAGCGATTCATATTTCTCCACTTCCATTCTCAGAGGAAAGACTTCAGTTTCAAGTCTATTCTCATTCCCACCACCTTCCTTGAGTGAGCTGACGAGAGACACTCTTACAGCCAATCTATGAATCAGAGGGGTAAAAGCTACATCAGGCCTCCTCTGCTACAAAGCTTGGTAGATACCAAGCACCGTGTTTACGTGGATGACGTAAATAATTTTATATTTTCATGCACATACAGGATTTTTTGTCTGTTAAAGATATCAGAAACCTCAGTGCATCAGGTGATGGCCAATTCAGTTAATAGAGTATTACTCAATATAAAATACATCAGTATAATAAAGGCATGGGCAAGGTAGTTTAAGGAAGTTGTTCACTATGAGAGCTTTATGAAAATTGATTAATTCAATTTCAAGTTGAAAGGGATTCTGTCACAGAACTTTAATCCAAGGCTGTGGGGATGGATGTATCCTCTTGCAAGTAAAACTAAGATGGTTTCCTTTCTGCCTCCTGCTGAATCAGTGGTGAGGAAAATCAAACTAGAACAGAAAGAAATAATTTCTGATATGACAGCGTGTCTTGCTGCTGTTCATTTTCCAGAACCATGGCACCTTGTTATTTTCCATTCTGAATGCGTTATTTCTGCCATAGACTCAAGTGTACTTTATGGGTCCAATCCTTAACTTTTACCCACAAGCTCTCTACCTGTCCATGGCTGTTTCTTAGAGGCAGCTCTTCACAATCTTTCCATTTCTTAACATAGAGGGAAGCACCCCTGCCCCTCCTCTCATGCCTATCTCTTCTGAAAAGCTTGTAGCCGTCTATTCCAGTGTTCCAGTTGTGTGATGTGTCCCTCCACGTTTCCATGATAGCAATTATATCATGATTTTCTAAATATAGTCATAGTTTTCTAATTGCACAGTAGCTTCAAACTCCTTCTCACTTCCCATGCTGTGTGCGTTGGTGTGGAGGCACTTCAGCTGGGCTTTCAGCTGCATCACCTGTTTAGAGGAGCCCTTCATAATTCCTTTGGGACAACTCGCAGGTGTATTTCCCTGTTGCTTCCTAACATGTCAGTGTTCCCTGGTTCTTTTCTGTCAGTCAGAGGCACATCCCCTTCCCCTGCTGAATCTAGTTTAAAGCCTTGCTATAATAAGGGCTTGGGCCCAGAACACTCTTACCCCCTGTCAGGTGCGTCCCATCTGGTGTCGACACACCTGGTGTCTCAAAAGTGCATCTGAGACTGTAGAAGCCCAAACCCTGAGTGTGGCACCAGCCGTGCACCCCACCGTTCACCCAATCTGTTTGTCGTCGTCTTCTTCTTGAGTTCCGTTCTCCACCTGGGAGGTTAGAGATTTATGTGCTCCTGATCCTTGTGACGTCTTTCCAAGGGATATAAAGTCCCCTTCAATATTTTGCTGACTCCTTGTTGCAGCCTCATTCAACCATACACAAAAGGGTAGGAATGGGTGGTAGTCCTCTGGCTTTACCTGACTCGGTAGCCTCTTGGAATAGTTTGCTCATTTTCTCTTACCATGCTCTACCTAGATAACTTGGTCTCTGTCAACTACCGAGTTTGCCTTATGGAGATTGTCTGCTAAGTGACTGGAAAACTCACATGCAAAAAAAATAAATAATAAATTAAAAAAAATTACCTGTATTTGAAGGTTATTAGGTATAAGCTTTATTTCTGGCCATTATCTACCCCTTCCATTCCATTTATGTACTTACACATAAGTATGCTGTTATAAGATGATGTGATAGAATAACTTAAAGCATCTTGTTTTTAAGAAACAATGAGCCTTATACAAATATAGAAGTGGACTGTATGTTTACTTTTTTTTTCAGACAGCTATCTCCTAATGCAATGTATAGTGGTATAGAATCATTACTTACAACCAGAGTTAAGTGCACTAAATAAACTAAATTTTCTAGAGAGGATGAGAACTGTCTGGGCATCTTTTTCACCAAAGAAAGCATTTAAACACATTTAATGCTTTATATTATTGTCACCAAATTTCCTGTCTATGTTGAATGTAAGTATGTCTCAGGCTTTGCAATGGCAGTAGGGTCTGCAAAATGAAGTATATAAGACATGGAGCTGAATTCTTAATGTTTTTCACTTTTTAATACCTACCTTTCCCTATACATATCTAACACGTCGTTCATATTGACTACAGCATTTCCTTGGCCCTGTTTCCCTTGCCCCCTTCTGGCTGTTCAGAGGTTTTGTGTATTCCAGAAAAATAGCTGAAGTGATCTGCAAAATCCCAGCAGGGATGTAGTAAAACGTATGGAAGAGGGGTGAGGGAACAAACCAAAGCCCTGCAAAACAAACAAGCAAAAAATCGTTGGGTAAGTGTCGGAGGCCATAAGCAGATTGGTGATGTTTCGTAATTTTGTCTTGTCTTTTCCTTCATTAAATGTTAACAATGACTGTTACACAAGAGCATTACTCTTCACATAAAGAGCATTTGATTTGTTTTGTCCTTAGGAAAATAGTTTGTTCTTCCCATTATTGAAGTCTTTCACTGAACAGTCCAACTGACTTTGTGTGTTTCAAGCTCCACCTTACCTCTAGCAAAATGTCATCTCAGCATCTCATCTACCTCCTGCTTTATTTTGTTTTCAACTGGAGATCTGATCCCACTTGCCAAACCCTCATGCTACGTGGGAACTACTTGTCTGAACTCTTGATAGTGTTCTGAAAATAAAGGCTAACTTGAGTAATAGTTGAAATGGAAAAAAATATAATTAATGGTTCCAGATTAATAAATTATTCAAGGTATGTTATGAGATTGCGTAGTTTAACAGATTTTAGTCTTTTTAATCACTTACACATTTTGAAAATCCCCTCCCCTCCCCCCCTTTTTCCTCCCTTAGGAATGCAAAAGTTCCTTTTAAGTTATTTCTTTTGAAACTGTGTTGCCTTAGCATTTTCCTTCTTTAATTTCAGGAGCGTCACTAGATGGCGCAAGAGCAGCAATTTCTTCTGGTGATGGCTATTCGGGAAAAAAGTTTACAATGAAAGAAAATGGTATTTAGGCATTTCAGTCTCCAACATAGTAAAGTAACCCTAAACAAAAATACTATAAATAATGTGTCCCAAATGCTTGTTGTTTACTTTGTAGTAATAGTTTTCTTAGATTTCTGGTGTGTTTCTCCTTTTTTATCTTCTCTTCTACATTAATATATCAAAAAAGGCATATATCTAATTCCAGGACTTCTGAAGCAGTTGTCTAGGGATATTCAACAAAAACGTGTAGAAATATTTTTGGATTTCTGAAAGCAGAAAATTAACTAAGTGGGTTTTATTTTTTTATTCTAGAATCTTTAATCAGATCACCCTTCTAAAAAGTACACATAGAGTAACGCCCCCAAGACCAGAGAAGTCACTGAGCTTTCATCTGAACTTTTCTTCTAATAGCATATTTTTAAAATGTAGGTCTTTTGCAGTGTTTGCTAATCCTAGCCCTATGTCACAAGGTGTTAGGTATGACTGCACATATTGGGGCCTCTTATAGGAGTGATATGGAAAAGTAAACCTTAACTTCATGCTTTTTCTTCTTGATCAGGGTACTGCTACATGCATAGTTTTTTGTTTGTTTTATTTTATTTTTTTTTCCTGTGTTGCAACATGGCTACTGCTGTCTGGGCCATATCTGACTGAAATGGCCGAAATGGCTCCTAGAGAACTGAAAGCTGCCTAAGCTCAGTCTGCTTTGACATGGGCTCTTTTGCCATTCTAGAACTACAGAAATCATGTGGCGTATGGACCTGTGTTTGACTGTAGTGTAGCTGAGGCATTTTCCTAATGGCTTGGAGGAGCTGCTTGCTCCTCTGTCTTGATGATATGGTATAAAATGACCACAACCCGTCAAGAGATCTTCCCCAGATACAGGTAAATAGCAGTCAGTTCTTTTCACAGGTCATGTTGTAGCCTAACACATCGTGTTTTTTTTTTTTTTTCCCTTCTGTTAATTTCTTGCAGAGTTTGCTGTGCCATCTCCTTTCTTCATCTAAGTGGGAAAGTAATGAAGCTGAAACCACGACATTCATATCAGCTCTTGGCTACACATCAGCAGATTATTACTGTCACTTAGTTGAAAATGTAAGTGTTTTGTGCAATTGAGATTTTATTTATAATAAATCACCAGTTTATAAGCACATACATGGAGTTGTCATTGTTATAAGGAACATGAACTGAACTTTGTTTATCTTTTCTTACCTCCGTTCCTTTTACAGCCTTTTAAGGGAGAAAATGAGGTGGGAGATCTTTGGACGGAAGAGAATATTTTTGATTAAAACATAGAAGTTGTAATAGAGGTTGATAATTTTTTTGTGGCTTTGTAACAAAAATGCCTGCCCTATCATTCAGTTTTCCCTGTGAAGATTAAGTTATATATATTATTTTGTGTGCAAGAACATGACTTTTTAATGTTTCTTTGACTGCACTTAAAATTGTAGATATGCCTTAAATCCTAAGAAAAGTGGATTTTATGTTTAATATATTAAAAAATAGGAGTAATATTTCATAATAGGTAGACTTAAATTAGACAAAACATCTAGGATTATTGCTTCTCTGAAAATTTTGCCTCAGCTCTTGGCAGAGCTAAAATAGCTTGTTAGTTTTCAAATGTGGAAGGTAAATAACATGATCAAAAACATTTTGAACAGTTTACTCAGTGATCTGGACAACTTTAATTTGGCCCCAATGAGTTAAAAAATAGAACTAAATAGAACAGCAGGGAAAGTTACTAACTTCACAGAATGTCAGCCATACAGAGAACCAATGCGACTAATGTCTGTTTCTTTGCAGTATGTGTATTTTACTTTATTTATATTTTATTTTATTTTATTTTATTTTACAGATGGTCTCCTCATTAGTAACAGAGCTCAGAGGAAATCAATTTAATGGACTTACCGTTCAAGGGAGGTAGGTGTTACCTAAACATTATTTTGATATGTTTTAGTATTGATCATTACAGTACAGTGAGGGCATTTTTGCAGTCTTGGAAATGCAAGTACTTAGGCTTCAGTTGGTAAGTTTTGGTTATGCATGTAGACAGTTTCAGGTGTGGACAAGCTTGCTAAGCTGTGCTTCATGTTACCTGATAATCACTGTGTTTACTGCTGCATACCTTCTTATAGCCAAACTTAACTGGCAGTTACTGAAAAAACAAAACAAAACAACACTTTTTTTTTTTCCAAAGGATTTTTTTTCTTGTGTAATGGTTTTATATGTAAGTGTTACTTTGCACTTGTTATTAATGAGAAAATTTTCCATGCTCATTTAAATAAGCTCCCTCATTTTCCTTCTATTATTAGTTCCTTAATCTGGTACCAAATAGTGCTGTGGCAATACCGTGTGTTTCACAAACAAATATCTTAAATGTACCCAAGCACATAGCATCTCCACCCTTAAACTGCTTCCATGCCCTGGTTTTCTAAGGAAGAAAGTCTGGAAAAGTGGGTGTGTGGGAAATTGTGATGTGCTGTGGGCAGATCTCCAATCCAGATTATCAGGAGATGCTAATAATCATTTTGCAATGTCGTGTAGTGTGTTCGTACATGTCTAGATGTAGTCAGTGTGAATAATCACCTTCTTCATCCACACTACATAAAAAAAAAAAATACATTTGCCTGTTACAACTATTTTCGAAATGATTGTGCCTTTCTACTGGCTTTGAAACATCAATCATAATCTTTTGTAAATACTCTAAAAGTTATTATTCTCAAAGTGTATTGGTGCATACCCTGTTCTTCAGAGTCAAAGCTGCTGACACTGATGAAATGATTTTTATTACCTATATAATGCCATATAGCCAGCAACTTTATAGGAAAGAGGAGACTGATTGAAAGATCCTCACAGTGTTGTGATTCCTTCTGTTTTTCTTGCATAGTTTGGCTATTTTCCTCCTTTCCTTCTTGCACCTAGATGTACGTGTAAAAAAGTATAAATGATCATGTAGACAGATTAGTCAGGAGCACCACAAAGCTTTGTTGAATGTAGAAAACAAACGCTCACATTTTATAATATAGGGTGAAACAGACTAAGCTGAAAAGCTAATGAGACTGTTGAGAAGGGGAATATCTAGTTTCTACCAGGAAAAAAGGAAAAGTTTGAACTTCAAGTGGATTTGGAGTATAGAAATGATGATATGGCTGTTGGTTTAACTTACAGAGACAAATCGTAGAACCATAGAATGGTTTGGCTTGGAAAGGACCTTAAAGATCATCTAATTCCAACCCCTCAAATAGGGCTTGCAGTTACAGGTGTACTTTGTTTTCATTTCTCTGTTCAGTGATGCTCACAGCAACATGGACAATATCTGTGGAAATTCATTGCACACAGTGAACTGCATGCACTGCACAGTGTTCTCCAAGAACATATTTTAAAGATTATGTAAAAGAAGAAAAAAATGCCTTTGCAGGGTTTATCTTCCAGAGTTAAAAGTAACAGTAAAGTAAGCAGCTAAAGTTTGCTAATCCTGGATTATTTTTTTAAAGGAAACTGATTCAAAAAGAGTCTAAGGCCTGTGAACTTTGCCTGGAAAATACTACTGCAGAATAAATATTAGCCTAATAATTACCATTCCTACATAATCACTTCTCATAGCAAAACTGCATCTCAAAGTATTTCAGCATGAAAAACCTTAAGTATATGTTTGATTGGGTACTTAATCAGAAATTTGAGTCTTTGAAAAGGTGTCATGTTTTATTTCTCTCACTGTGGGTATCACTATGGTTCTGTGTCTACAAATCATAGCATTTTGTCACAACATATGCCAGTGACCTTTAGGCAACATATTTTGGGATCAGCTTTCATGTTTCAAAATATGTTTATAAGTGACATTTTTATTCTTAGTCTTGTGGCAAGCTAAATCACTATCTTTAGTCATTTCCAAGCATGCAGTTTTAGCAAGCAGGTCAAGTGAGTGGTTCGTACATAAAGATTGAAATTCATTACATATTTCTTCAGCTGTAAGACAAACAGTTTTTGCCTGAATGCTTGAAGTCAGCAGGATTTGTAGTGTTTGGTTTATAGAAGTTCTCTCTGTTGAGAGGAGAGAGGTCAAGGAAACAGGAGGTGTTAAAAGCAGCTAGGTTTTCTCTTGTGAGAATCTAGCAAACCTCCACGGGAGCCGTGAAACTGTAGTCTTCTTTACCTGTGCTTTGCTGTTTTCTGGGAAGGGCAAAGCATTTCCTGCTAGGAAGGCAGTAATTACTGAGCGAACATAACTAGCTGCACTTCAGAATTGGGTTGATATCCCTCACGTGGTATTCTTTGAGTGCTAAAACATCACGCTTCTCTCAGACAATATGCAATAGGCAATGTATAATTACAAATCAACGTATTCATCTGTTGTGTTTAATCTTCTGGAATTAATTTTGTTTCTCTTACCCTGTTGGTTTAGAAATTTAAATTTTGACTTTTCTAAAACAGGAACTGTATTTATTTTTCCTCAGAGTTCCAGCCAGTCGTGTGAATGCTGTGTCCCTTTTCTGTCTCCCTCTTATTACTTTGCCTGATATAACTCCACTGCTGGAAACTCTTCTTCTTTACCATGGAGGTGCACCAAAAGAAATCTTGAGCTCACAGTTCCTGGAGGCTGTGAATGATGCCTTTTTAAAGTAAGTAGCTGTATAATTTAAAGTAAGGTCTGTATGATCTTTCTGCTTTCTGTGATAAAGATTCTTAATTCAATTAAATGTCTTTGCTTTAGATTTGTATGCTGAGTGCACTGTACATCTTCTGTGTTATAATAAAATATTTTCTTTACATTTGAATGGCAGAGCTCAGGTTGTTGGCCAAAGCAGAATTTTAGTGCTGGTATACAAATTGTGGCATAACAGCTTGAAATATTAACTGTGACTTCATCCCACCTTTTCTCTAAAACGGAGGTAAAAGTTTTAGGATTTATGAAGCTGGCGAAAGATATGATCACTTTTAATAGAAATGTTATCTACTTTTCATCTAGGTGTATCAGCATGCGTAACTAGACATTTTGAGAGCCATCTTTACTTTTCAATGCACAAGATAAATTCTTGTTTAAGTGGTTCCATATTTCTCTCTTTTTTTTTTTTCTGTAAAAATGGTTCTCAAGATTTTCAGTTCTGCTGATTTTCAGCAGATTATTTTTAATGAGGCTTATAGAAGCAATTTGTGAAATACAGTTTTGCTTGTTTTGCTGCCACTAAAGCCACTGTTTTGATAAAATCAATCTATGGATGAAAGCCAGCTGAGAGAAGCTGAACATCAGCAAGATTGGCTGTGCCAGGGAAGAAAAGACAGTTGGATTTATGCAAGTTGTAACTGAGAAAGATGGTTCTGAATTTTGTTTTGTGACAAAGTTGTTGTGTACCTGTGTCACTGGACAATTTCTGTCACCTTTGGTCAGCTAGGAAATTCCACTCAATCCTGACAGATGACAGCTTATCTTTGGTTTAGGAGTCTCTGGCATCTCGTGTTTTAATCGCATGTGAAATGACTTTCTCTGAACTCCTTCTGAAGCTGCCAGACTTGAAGTAGCCTATTTTAATGAAGGATGTTACAACATATTTGTGAGATAACATTGGATGCAGTTGCAAGAATATCAGATCTGTGCACTGCTCATTTCTCTTGACTTGCTCTAGGACTGTCATTATTTTCAGAGGACTTGGTGATCTTGGCGTGGGACAAATAAAAGATCACCTAATGCTAGGGAAATAAAAACCAAAGCTTTAAAAATAAAAAGGCAAATAAAAATGTAAAACACAAACAACAACGACAACAAAAACAACAACAAAAAACAGTGATCAAGTTGCAATTATGTATTACAGATTTTTTTTTGATACTAGAAAGGATCCTTTGTGAATCCTTTACTACAATTATCCATTTCTCTTCTTTTTTGATCAAAGTTTTAATTGCTTCCCCGTACCCAGCAGCATTATTTCTGAGATGTTTTAACGTTATATACATCATTGCTCCTCTGAGGGTTCCAGCAAAAATCAGTGATCAATAGAAAAAGCACAGGTACTAGTTTGTGCACGTACTCCTGGAAGTCAAGAAAAACAAGTGGAAAAGGAATGTGAAGGTCTGTAGTGAAAGGTGCAAAGTCTGTAGTGAAAGATGAGTCCCCAGAAAGAGTGAGCTACCTTTCAGTTGTCCTTTTTGCATGGCTTCAGATTGAGTGTGGTCTACAAGCAGAAATGCAGAGCAAGTACACAGTTTCAGCAATGACAGTTTATACTAATGACAGTGAGCCAACAGGCAGTCGACCGTGACATACTTTTGCCACTTTATAAAGTGAATCTGAATCCTTTAGACGGTTGTAAGAGGTCCTTCTGATTAAAATAAACATTGCTTAATCTTTGAGCTACTTGTTTATCACAGTGAGCAAAAATAATTCAGTTCATGTGTCTTTTGACAAAGTGACTCATACAGGGCCCTGGACAAAAGTATTTGGTTTCCCTGAGAGCAGATGTAGGCTCACAAGTCATTTGCGTGGTACACTCTTGGCCTGCTACTGAAGATCTTGTGATCTTAAGATGAAAGTACTTGTATTCTTTTCCACTTTAATAATTTAATTCTGTTCCCTAACTCTGTCATTACGTTCTGGACGCTGTTTTCTTTCTGAACACGGGTGAAGCCTGCTCCAAGAAACAGGGTCACTAATGCTAAAAAGAAAACTGTGGCTCATGATGCTCCCAGAACTTAGAGGTGTCCCACTTAGACTGAAATTTCAGTTCCAGAAAGATAATGACTACAGTTTTCTTCCTATATGGTTTTTAACTCTTGGAGCTGGAATATCTCTAAGAACACCTTCTTAGATTTCTTTTCTTGGCGTAACGTTTACAATACCTGTTGTGCTACTGCAAAAATAAAGAAAAGAAGAGGATTGTGGAAAAATATCTGTCATGATTCGTAATTTGTTCTGATGTGCATATGTGCTTTAATAGTGATACCATATTAATTATACAGCATCTCAAAACTGAGCAGTACTAAAAAAAATTGAAATTCTAAGGATATATTTCTTCTCGTCTACAGAAGTATAATTTTAAAGTAAGCTATTAAATAGACGTGAATGAAAAAACAGCTTTTCAATGGAAATCAGAATTTCGAAGGCTGATATTTAAGCAAGACTATGATAAAATACATTAAAAAATGAGAATCTAAAATGGAGTTAAATCTTCCTGCTAATATTCTTTTCTTTTCTATCAGTAGCTTCAGTCTGCATGTACTCTTCTGTCTAATTATTTTTAATCTTAACTGCAAGACACGTATTTCTTGTTATTTAGGTTTTGTTTTGCTTTTAAGTTTTTGATCTGAAACAATAATAATAGCTGCAAAAATGTTCCAGGATGTTTTGTGCTGCAATACCTGTTCTTCTTGGGTGGTTACTGTAAAAGGTTTTGATGTGTGCCAGCACATTGTGGTGCTGTCTCAAAACAAACTATGCCTTCTGTTTCCTAGCGATATAACACTATACTTCAGCTGAGCTATTGCTGAAAGTTTTAGGTGAAGAGATATTTCTCTTCTGAAGCATTTATCTGACAGGAGCATTGGCTCCTGTCGGTGTTGGTAGGGTCAAAAATTACCTACCTCTGCCTTGTTCTTTTTGAGTTTTTCCTTATTTCTTTGCAAAGAAAGGTAATGCTTTGATGCAGCCAGTAGTAAAGTTGTGTAGGACCTTCATGCTTACCTGCCAGCTGCTGATACTCTCTGAGCAGACAGGTCTACAGGAAACTGTCTGGGCATGAAAATGAGTAGGCATAGAGTCTAACCTTTCTCTGGGGCTAAGCAAACACCAGTCTCAAACCCTCTATTTCCGTTTGCTGGGGTCCGGCTTAACCATGCTTTTAGATTTTAATGATGTGTAAGAAAGTATCATTTTTAGGTGATGGTGATTCCTTATTACTCTTTGCCACTATTTTTTTATACTGAATAGAGTACTCCAAACAAGATTTTCTCTTTTGCTGCAGATCAACCTGCAGCAAAAGAGAAAAAGTAAAAGTTACATTTTTGCACGTCTTCCAGTTTTTCAAAGAAAAAACAGTATTTTTTTCCTCTAACCCAGGAAGAAAATCTCCCTTTCTGAATCAGCTGTCTTCAGTCTCTGGCTTCGTCACTTACCAAGCCTTGAAAACACTACGTTACATGTTTTAGACCAGCTGGTTTCCATTCAGATGAATTCACTGGAAGAAGTGACTTGTGTCATAAAAGATTCATTTCTGGTATGTACAATGTTGTAGTACATTTGATACTGCTCTTTCAGGCTTAAGAAGTGATGGTTTTCAAATATGTCAGCATCTTTGAGGGAACCGGGCTGTCATGTGGCAATAACTTTGGCATTACTAAAGGCAAACCTTGAGTCTTATAAATTTCACTAAATGTTTAATTTTTATAATTAATTGATTGACGGCAAAAAAGAAGTTTCATCCTGTGATGAAAAACAGATGAAGAAATTGAGAATCCTGTTGGTGGGAGTGCTGCATACCTGCCTATGTCTTTAAAAATTATCCTCTTTTGCCAGGGAGGATTTGAATCTGTTTTTACCTCAGTCTCTGTGCCCATTGAAGTTTAGCAGTTTAGACTGCTAAAGTTGAAATGCCTTGTAGTTTACTGTTATTGTGGACTGTTTAGTTACTCGGTTTTGTTTGAAAACTTGAACAAAATTCTTAACACAAAACATTTCCTAAACTGTGATTACAATCTATTTTAAAATGCACCAAAAATCTTTCCTGTTAGAAAACATAGTGATGCTGTACCTCTTACAAAATAATGAGATAGTTAGCAACGCTATATGCAAACTTGTTATTTAGAGTGTGAAAAAACATATGTACTATGCACTTAAATTACGTATTTCTTAAAATGGATAGCACTCAAAAATGGTACATCATATCTTATTTTCCACCTATGAAAGACTGAGTATTTTAGATAGGAAGACTAGAGTTTTAAAAATTCTTCTGTTTTAATTGAATCTGCAAATTTCTATTTCAGGGTGTCTTTATAATGCTTACGAATCTCATAAATGCTTGGCATCAACAGCGTATCATGCATCATCTGGGATTCTAGGTGTCCCAGAAGGCAAAGCTTATACACAAGGCCTGTACATAGTTTTATGTACCAGATACACTATGAATTGAATACAGTACATGGTACCACACATGGCTGAGAAGAAAAAAGTCTAAGTTAAGATGTAGCAGGAAGTAAAATGTTTGTTTTAATTGTTGGTTTATAGTTGTTTGTTAATGACTTTCATGTCTACATTGTTTTATTGTATCCTGATACCTGAAAATAACAGAACGTTACTCTGCTAGCACACTTAAATTATACTTCTTTGTCTCTGCTCCAAAGACTTGGTGCTTTCAAAAGAAGACATTCACGAAGGGGAAAGACCAGTGCAGCAGCTCTGAATGCTGGTTTAGAGAGGACATCCTGTGGACAAGGAGTGGAATGAAGGCAGGGCATAAAGATGAGAGTATTTGGAAGATGGATGTAGTTTATTGGTAGGAGTTGACAGAAGAGAGAGGATGTATAAAAGGGAGATGGCTTAGCAATTAAAAACAATGGGATGACAATCTTCAGAATTATAGAGGGAAAAGATTGGATCTAGAAACTATGGTCTACAGTATCTAATGATATTTTGTACGGCTTGTACCTGGTACTGTAAGGATAGTTGTATTAGATCAGTCAGCACCTTGAATCCAACAGCCTGCCTGAAAGACATTTGAATATTTATTTAGGAGTATGGGTATGCATGTTTTGACAGTTGGATTAAGGCATTTATAGGATGTGACCTCTTTGCTTTATGGGTATAGTAATAAAAAAGTGGAAACATGAGTCACCAATTGATAGGTTTAGACATTTCTTCTGTTTGCAAGAAGACCTACAGAGTACAAATAGGCAGATTATATGTTAGTGTTTTGATTATAATATATGATAAGAAGGAAAAATCATTAAGCTGTTTTGTAATTGCATTATCAGGGCCATTTATCTAAGCAAAATATTTTGAAACGGCAACCAAACTGTACATAAACCTCATAGTGACCTACAGTACCCCTACGGTTATAAAATACTATACTTCTATTGTAATAGCAACTTGATATGAAATACTCATATTTGAATTCCAAGTGTAATTATAGTGTGATGGTCCACTAACTTGTAGTTTTATGTGGTATGCTATTAGGTTTTTGGGGTTTTGGTCTAAACTGGAATTAATATTGGAAATTCTATGGTTATTGAGAAGTAACAAAAACAAGTGAAGTGACCATCACAAATTGTCTTTTGGCTTCTTCAGAATTTGGTGGGTGGATGGATGTCTTCCTTGCTGAAGTAATGGTGAAGTTTTTGTGTGTGAATTAACCACTAAAATTTAAGTAAAAACACATCAGAATGTTATACTTTCCTAGAGATATATGCATATATATACACAAATTTTAAGCCCATTTTTGTAAAGAAGTATGCAAACAAATCAATGTCAATTATAATTTGTATTCTGTCCTTAGATAGTTTTCCAAAGAAGTTTTATTTCATCCAAAGATATACGAAAACCCTACCATATTGCAATAGGTTGAGAAGGCTTAATATTAGTCATCTTCTGATGTACTTGCCAAACCAATCTCAATCATATTTGAAAAGGCATGGCAGTCAGGCAAAGTCACTGGTGAATGGAAAAAGGGAAAAAGTATTTTTCCTATTTTCCTCCTTTTAAAAATGGCAAATGGCTACGTTTTTGTTTGATTTTTTTGTTTTGTTTTTTGAAGCTCCACATCTCACACTCTTGAAAACATGTAATCATGATATGCATGACATGCAATTCCATTTCCCTGCATTTGGATCTTTTCAGCTTAGCATGTGTTGTGCTGTATGGAATGTGCGTGTTTGAAAAGTGATTGAACAAGCTGCCAGTAGACAAGATGTTAGATTTTCTGAGCTTTCTCTGAAAAATATCATGTAGTTACAGACAAGATTATTCAAATATAAAAAGCTCTCATCAGGGGGGAAAAGAAAAAAGAAAAAAAGAAAATAATGTTAAAACCCAGAAACCCTGTGAGAAACCCTCCCAAACTTGAGAATTTCTCCCAAACTCCAAAATTGATCTAGTATGATGTGCTACACCAAAGGCACGTCTTCAGATAGCCTTGGAGTCTTTGGTGCTATGGTTAGTATTCTTATTTTGAGTATTTTCAAATGAATTGGATACAGTCTGTTGATCAAAGTCTTGTGAAATTAGGTAACTTTTATTCTTTTTCTTTTTTTTTTCTTAATGAATAGGTGGTATTGTAGATTGGTGCTGTGGGTCAGGAAGGGGTGGAAAGATTTTCAGCACTGAAAATTTATTTTGGTCTTTTGCAAAAGAGCTATGGTTTGATCTTTGTATGTGTGGCAATGTACTAGTGGACCCTTTCTAGTTTATACTCAACATGTCTTAGGCAACAGGGGGTTTGTATGTTAAAGGTGGGTAGAGTATCTGAAGACAGCACAGAAACTGCTGAATTCAACCATTTAACCTGCGGGACTGGTAAACATAGCTTTAACTCTCCACTGTTTCCATACAGTGGCTGAGATTGGAAAGGATGTCTAGAGGTTGTCTAGTCCAGGTTTTCTTTAAAAGAAAAAAAGAAGTCTTGTTTGCTTGTTTGTCACATCCAGCCAGTTGGTTTTTTTTTTGTTGTTTTTTTTTTTTTTTTTCCTCCCTCTAACTGTGGAATTTTGGAGACCAGCCCTGCACCAAGCTGCATGCTGTTTTTCATACATCAAAGCAACCAACTGTAAATACTCACGAACGCTAGATGGCATACGTTCAATAGGACAAACCTAGCTACAGCCGTGTGACAGTGTGGTAAAACATAAAAATAAGGTTCCACCTAGTATTTCCAATATGCAAAAACAACTGTGAGAAAAAAAGAGTTGTCCTTTTAAGAGTTTTTCTAGACAGTTTGTCTTAAAGGTTGTCTTTTTGTTTTCTGAGATTGTCGTGTAGGGTCAAGTCCTCAGTCTGCCTGTGTGTAATTAAAAGGCAAAAAGAAAAATCACATTTACTTGATATTTTTTAGCTTGAAACAGATGCAGAAAAGTTTTCTTTGGAATGGTGCTTCAGACACTTAGAGCTGTTACAATAAATGCCGTGTGTACTCCTTCCATGCATCCTGAAGTATGTAAAATGCAATTAACCAGACATGCATTATTCCAGATTGCTGAGTAATTATGTTCTCATCAAATCTTCAGGTGCTAATTTCAGGAAAAAACAACACCAACAACAAAAAACAAACAAACAAACAAAAAACATGAGTTTGTTTTATGTTTGTTTTGTTTTTACTTAAGCTAATGCACTTTGGAGAACATGTAAATAGTAATTTAATCTTAGTGCTGTATAAAAGCCTACATAAATCTTAGAATTTAAGAACATGGGATTAGTAAGTAGTGTGTTTACCCGTGCACGTTTAATATAGTTTTCTTAAAATAGTCTTTTATGTGGTAGAACCACAAATATAAAAAGCTTCACTATTGAAAAAAAAAATAGTTTGATGCACTGAGATATTTAGCTCATATTAGCAACTCTGAAGTTCACAGAAGAACATAATACTGTGAAAATATGTCTTGGACCAAAATGCATGTGGTAGTGTTAAAGACAAAGGAAATAAATTTAATTTCTGGAATTTCATTTTGAAGATTTGTCAAGAATCTCTAAGGACATCCAAAAGGAATTGTCTTTAAAGGCAAGAAAAAAGCTCTTTAAAATCTACTCCCTGTCTTTTGCCTCCAGCAATTGCATGCAACAACCTGTTTTATCTGCCAGTCGTAGTATTTTTAGTGATTGTTGTCATAAACAGTTTGGTATCCCAGGTGTTTGCATTTATCAGCTGTTAGCCTGCTTGGTATCGTTGTGGCTGTCCCTTCACGATTTTCATGTAGTTATTTTGGAGAATATAACCCTGAGAAAATCTGAGTGTTTAGTAAGAACTAAGTTGAGATTTACAGTTTAATAATTGCAGCATAATAGTATCCATGAATTCAGCCATAGATTATACAGTGACAGTTGTTTGAGTTGCTTCTTAATGACTAATTTCCTTTCCTTTGTTTATGAACAGCCACAAGCAGCAAGCCATCCTGCCATTTTCAGAATTGTTAATGAAATCTTCAAGTAAGTTTTGAAATTATAGTGGAAAGTGTCTTAAATCACTGGTCTAAACACCAAGATTTTTCTTCATGAGAATATGTCATGTTATAATTTCTGGATGATATACTCTTTAGCAGAATGCCTCGGTATACTCCTTAGTGCAATATATATTTCAAATAATAGCAAATGTTAAAAATCCTGGGAAGTTTATTTGAAAGTTACATTATAACAATTATTGATACAATTGACTACATTGTGTTTTAGCCTTTAGAAGTTAGAATTTATTTATATAGTAGAGATTTGTGGTTGAAATATTATTTTGATGTGAAAACTGTAAATAATCTCTAATAGCTTGGCCCCTGCCAGCATGAAGATGGAATGTAACTATAACATTTGCAATTACCAATGTGGCATCTTTTCCATTATGTTAATTATCTTCAGGATCGACATCAAATATGCTCTTATTTGCACTAAACTATTGATCTGCCTAATGAGTTTGCAACAAACTAATGTTTGTAATGAGTTGCACAAACTAATGAGTTTGTGTTTGAATGCATCGAGATTATTTTGAAGCTGTGTATATTGTTCACCACATGGGGGCTTCCAGTCCTTTGTAGTTTCAGTGATTTTTTCTCTTTGCTTGTCCTTCTTCTATTTTATCATTCTTTTTAAGATGGTCTGTTGCTGTGGTAATCAGATTTGATACAAAGGTAGTGTATTTCCTGCTAAGAAGAAGCTGACGATCTTTGTTCATCAAGTGTTTTCCTTTATAATAAAACAAAATGCCTTCCAGGTGCATGTGATTAGGGGCATTTGTGCATGCTTAGGTTTGTTCAGGTACTGACAGAAGAGCCTCTACTGCAGAAACTGTAGCGCAGGGCAGGGCGGAGGCGACCCCAGCACACTCTTAGAAGCACACATCTAAACTTTGTCTCTTTCAGGAATAGCTTTTCCTACTATTTGTGTGCTTGTTATTGTGCTTTATTGTGCTAAATTGTTTCATCACAGGGAGATGGAGATACAAGATATTAATGAATGAAGATACAAGACATTAACTTTTTCTTTTTTTTTCCCACCAAAGTAGAAGCTTACTTTGTTGCTCTGTGCAGCTATAGAGTCCATAAGCCTAGCCTGAGTTTGTGTACTATTTCATGTGTTTAAACTAGAGATTATATTTGCCTGCAGCTTTATGAAATTTCTGAATTACAGTAATGTGTTAGTTGTGGTAAAAAAATAAACTAGTCTATAGTAAAAAAAATATATTAAATCCCCGTGGCAGCTTACTTTGAACAATTTTCTCCTGACCATTACACATCTTTTAATGATGGGAATGAAAATTACTCTTGGCTGTCCACATGCTTTTGTGCTCCATTTGCTCAAGGTTTCATTATGCCTTATGGAAAGCCAGTTAAAGGGTTCACATTCCTGAACCTCCAGAATGGATTTTATGATTTCACCAATGAAAGGACTTTGGAATCAGTCTCTAATCAAATCTGCAGTAATTACTGATCTAAAGTATGCCTTTGGTGTATACTCATTTCTGTTTGTGCTGCTAATTCATTACTTGATGATCACTACGGAGTCACAGTGATTGAACAGCAGCTGTATTATTTAATATTTAAGTTTGGTCTCCTTGTCTAGTTTGCTATAGATGGAACTTTTAAATTTGATTGACAACTTCTTTTTTTTTCTTTTCTCCTGACTACGTTAGGAGTGCAGTACTTAACAATTTAAGTCTCTCTCTCCCTCTTTCTCTCTCATATTTTTCCTCCAGGTACCATGCCCCAGGAGATTGTAATTTCTCTCTAATTTGAGATGGCCCATGGATGCCTTCCCACAAAGCAATGAAATATGCCTAACTGTAGGCATCGGAATACTTTCCTTGAACCCAATAAGACTGTTCCAATAATAAATTTGCCTAGTAAAGTTGTGATAGTCTGATAGTCTTATTTTATTTTTATCCTTTTTCCCCTGTTGATAAGGAAAATTCTACATTTCTGTGTGTGTACTCTATGCACATAAATCCATAGTATCTGTAGGGTTTGATATGTTTTCTTAAAGACAAAACAAAACAAAAACATGTGAAGTTGGTATTCTGTCAGTTTCCACACTGGCATAATTAGTATGATGAGCTCAAACACAGCCTGAAGCTACAGCCTAGAAGGAATGTACCTTTTTTTTCCTTCCTTTCAATAACAGTGGTGTGTCTGGGAGACTAATTTTCTAATCTGTCATAATTTAGCTTTTCAATGCTTATGCTTAGGAATGCACTGCTGGAAACTGATGGAACTCCAGAAGTTATGACCATAATACAGGTGTTTACACAGCTCTTCGTTCAGGTTCACCAGAATGAAAACAAGCAGGTTGGTCAAGACCTACTTCTTAATGTTTCTTTTCAGTGAGAAGATAAAAATTTTTGCAAGAAAATAACAATCCTACTGATAGGAATGGTGACTGAATATAATGAGTGAAGTGGTAGCGACTCTATGGCTGTACATGCATGCCAAAGTTTAGTTCAGATATTTTCACCTGTGAATGAAAATGCAGCATGAAACCAGTATACCAGAGCAATTTACCTGAGTTTATCCTGGAATAATCCTACAACATGTTGAGAACATACAAGCTGTTGTTTTCTCAAGAGCAGTTGTTGTCATGGTGCTGAAGTTTCTGCCTGTACAATGAGCATCATTATCGTCGTGCACCTTTGACAGACAGGATGAAAAACTTTAGATTAGTTTTTCTTTTGCAGTTGTAGGGTTCTTGATAATACATGAAACAGAGGTAATAACTCCAACCCCATTCCCATTCCCTGTCTGTCTCCCCCCACTCAATCCCTCCAAAAATAACAGTAAGTAGGATACCAAATACCAAAAGGTAGAACACACAGTATACAAAACAGTTTCAGTTTCTGGTCATTAATACCTCAGAAGTTTTTCCTCAGTTTAAAGCTTCAAATTTCCCAGCTTAACATCAATTCTTCTGCACAGAATTTTACGCTGTTCTTAATGAACTGAATTAAGTAGATTTACTTTTGTATGCACTACTTTAACCATCAGTAAGATTAGCTTCTTATCTTACATTTTTACAATGGGAGATATGAATAGGTTTTGTTCTGTTTATAGGTTACAAACTTTTTTTAGATTACCGTATCACTGTCACTTTGCATCCTGACCATTTTGTTTGTTTTGCTTGTTTTTAATTCCAATGCATATAATGTAAGTTTGGAAATTATCCTATCATTTAATAGTTTTTGGTTTAGACTCAAAGAAATTTTCCATTCCTTTGCTTTTTGCATCCATTTGGGGAGATAGTAGTTAAGAAAATGTGGGGACTTCATCTGGGAACTTGTGATGTACTGACCTTTAATTAGCATTGTGATTGAATCTATCTATCTTCTAGCTTCAGGCAATATGATTTAAGGATGAAACTGCAGCTGTGTTGCTTAATATTTCGGTGCCGTGCGTGTTAATTTTATGCCACCCTGGTTTCATGGCAGCAGCATGTTGTGTAGCCCCAGGTGTGGGTGACTGGGTGGAGAACACAAGTAAAGATCCCACACCCATCAGACACCCAAGGGCTAATCCTGTTGTGCAGGTGATGTTTGATTCATGGTGAAAGTTCTTCATCTGCTGACATCGCAACATGGACTATTGCCCAACTATTTGAAAGTGGTTTTAAATGTTAAGTTTCCTGTATTTGACTTTTGTACAGTTTAATTCATGGGTTTTTAATTTAGATACTATCTTCATTCTTAGAACTTAAAATCCTGTGTTTCACAGTTTATGAATCAACTGTAATGTTAACTAACAGTTGACATAAAAATACGCAGGCACAGACTACTTCCTAAATATTGTTTAAATCACTGTGATTTATTTATCTATTTATTTTTTTGTGGTCATACCAGTATTACATATATTCATAGGGCAACCGTTTTGTAGTATCTGGATGTCCTTGATGGGGATTCAATTTGCTCCAGTAACATTTCTTATGGTAAATATTAATGGTAAAATCATTAATGACAGAGGATGAAGAAGGATCATCTGAGGCCATAGGATTTAGAGTACAGTTGATTGAAAAAAAGCTATGCAAACAGATGTGTCCAAAAAATGTTTTGAAGAACCAGGTCATGTCTGGCAGCTGCACAGGTTTGCAGGGTAGGTAGGAGGAAAATGATTCCCTATTGCAGTGTGTGCTGCTTTTTCTAATAACTTTGTAGGCTGTACTGGGTTTGACTGTTGGGATGATCTTCTCTGTCTTGTGTAGAAGCAAATTTCATTCCAGTTAGTGACAGTAGTGAGAGCTGACTTGAGGTCAAGTTAGTTGTAAATTAATGAACTGAAAGCTCATGTTTTTATTTGATGGAAATTATAATTTTCTCCAGGGTTGTTTTCCCTTAGGATTGTCAGTGTTTTTCACCTGGGAATGTTGTTTTAAATAGCTGCATAAATATTTTAAGCCAGTCATCAACTTTTATTTCCCATTTGATATCATGGCAATTATTATAATCAGCTACATCCAAAGTAGTTCCATCTCTTGGTACCTTGTTTTGCAGTTCGTGATGGTTTATGTCAGGAAACAACTGCTTAAAATACTGTGTGTATGGTAGAAGGCAATTTTTATTTATTTATTTTTTACTTTGCTTAAACCATATGCTGAAAACTGGTTTTTACACGCTTTACAATACTGTTCTGATATGTAACTCACGCTGCGGTTTGTCTTGGCCACTACCGACTGTGTCAAGAGCTGCTTTTTCATGGGGATTTTTGATGCAAGCTAATTGGCTACACGCATACTTTAGAACAGGGATTATTAATTTTTAATTAGCCTAATTCCATTTGACAAGTACACTTTCAGAGTCTTACCACACCAGTGATACATTGACTGCCTGAGAATACCGCACATATTACTGTGCTGTAATTAAAATTAACTGTTGTTTACAGAACAATAACAACAAAAATAGTAGAGAGAGAATGTGTCGCTCCATTTATTTATAAGGTGCATAGATGAATTTCACAAATTAAGTAAGTCTTCTTAGACTGAATGTGGTCTTCATTGGGTTTAGAGATTAGTCACATTCTATAGTCTGTATTCCCAATCTGTGTTTCAAGAGGTGATCTGTTTGCTGACTAGTCTCTTATTCCTAAAGGAAGAAGCCAGAAGAGTTCTAAGGTCATTGGTATGGAGACTTGAGTCACAGAATAGCTGAGGTTGGAATGGACTTCTGTTGATCATCTGGTCTAAACCCTCTTTTCAGGCAGGGTCACTTAGAGCAGGTTTGCACAGGACCATATCCAGATAGTTTTTGAATAACTCCAAGGACAGAAACTCTACCACCTTTCTGGACAAACTGTGTCAGCCCAGCCTGATCAGTCACCTGCACAGTGAAAAAGTATCTCCTGATGTTCAGAGGGACCCTCCGGTGTTTCAGTTTATGCCCATTGCCTCTTGTTCCTTCACTGGGTACCACTTGAAAGAGCCTGGCTCTGTCTTCTTTGCACCCTCCATTCAGGTGTTTATAAATGAGATTCCTCCAAACCTTCTCTTCTCCAGGCTGAACAGTCCAAGCTTTCTCAGCCTTTCCTCATAGGAGAGGTGTTTCAGTCCCTTGATCACCTTGGTGGCCTTACATTGGACTCTTTCCAGTATATCCAGGTCTCTCTTGTACTGGGGAGCCCAGAACTGGACACACAACTCCAGATGCCACCTCACCAATGCTGAGTAGAAGTGAAGGACTACATCTCTTGACCTGCTGGCAATACTTTGCCTAATGCAGCCAAGAATACTGTTAGCCTTCTTCATGGCAATGATACGTAGACAACTCATGGCCAGCTCGGTGTCCACCAGAACCCTAGGTCCTTTTTTGCAAAGCTACTTGAGTAGCTGAGTGGCCCCCAGCATGTACTGGTGCCTGGGATTGTTCCTCCCCAGTTGCAGGACTTTGCACTTCTTGCTGAACTTCACGAGGCTCCCATCAGACCACTTCTCCAGCCTGCTGAGGTGCCTCCATGAAGGGATGAAAGACACAGACTCCTGATGGCTCTTGAACAGAAGGCCTTTATTGCCCTTTTTCACTACTTCATATACTTTCCCCGTAGCCCCACGCGCTGTCCTCGCGCCCAAATCGGTCATACAATTGGTTAGAGACCCTCAGACACGCACCTTGAGCCAGCCAGCAACTGGCCACTGCCCAAAGCTCATCTTTAACACTGCAGCCAAGTTCATTTATCTCAACCTTGCTCAAGGTTTTGTTTCTACCGCTTGTTTCCTCATTATCTCTAATTCAGGGACGTATGAAACAGCGCGAAGCCGCCTGCGAATTCCTTTCCCACACCTCCAGATGGCAGCACAACCTTCTGGTATATTCACCACTCCTCCCAGTTTTGTGCCATCAGTAAACTTGCTGAGGGTGCACACTGACCCATCATCCAGATCGTTAATACAGATGTTAAACTGGACTGAACAGTGACCCCTTGGGTACTCTGCTGATTATGGCCCCCAACTAGGCATTGTGCCACTCATCGGCACTCTCTGGGCCTGGGTGTCAGCCAGTTTTCAATTCACTTCAAATGGAGTTCGTGTTATACGTTGAACACTCCTGTTGTAGATGCTTGCAGAACAAGATTAAAGGATATTCTGCTGTTAGTCTCACATTTACACAAGCAGCGACATTCACATCATGCAAATTTCACACACCCAGATAAATAGAGGACAAGTTTGTTATCTATGACAACCTTACGTTGTGCTGAATCAGATCCAAGGAATTTTAGTTTTCCATTAATTGAACATAATGCAATAATCTACATCACACCCTCAGATTTTGTGGATATTATTATTTCTTGGTTTGATATGGTCCATGAGCCTGTTTACAGTGGAAAATTAAATTAAACTAATTAGTATCTTTTAGCCCCTGTGTATTAAGAGTGAAGACTTTTCTGATTACAGGAAAAAAAGACTAAGAATATTAAGATGTATTTTTTGTTATACTCTGAATCTTTTTTAATGCATGTATTTTTTTTAAATCCATAAATAATTACTTATTATAATCAATTTTTTCACTAGTATCTCCCTTTCTTCTGTATACTAAATCTTAAAATTGAGTTTAGAGTTAGTTTTGTGTTCTTCTGCTTCAGACTGTGTTGCTAGTTACTATGTTAGATGAGATTGTTTGCTCTGAGTTTGTTTTGAAAACTGACCAGAAAGCTCTTAAAATAATATATTTTTTTTTATTTTAGCATAAATTTCCACTGAAGGCCTACTTCCCTCACCATCACCAGCCCCTCGTAATAGCTTTACTGAGACGTCCTTTTGGTAAGTTTCTAAATGATATATTTGCAGCATTAGCCAACTTGCATTGTCTTCGTGTGTCTTAAAATAACTTTAAAAGGGACTAAGACTAAATTTTGCCATTTTCTAGATTGGGTGTTTTGACTTAGCAGTTTTAATAATATTCTTTTAGTGTATTTTTTGTAGGAACATCTACAAACATCTACATGTATTAACTTCAAGAAAAACTAAAAGAGAATAACAAGAGTACATTATATTTTTATGGAATCTGTGATATTAGGAATTAAGATAGGTTGCTACGATCTGCATATATACATTTATACATATATACACACACACACAAACACTTTTCTTATAATACCAGTAATTGTCATTATTAAAATTCTAGTGTGTATCTGACAAGAAATACTGTGTTGCTTTGTTGTTTGTCTCTGAAGCTTGAATTCTGCTGTTCTTTTAGGTTCTGCAAACTTTTTATCTTTTTTTTTTTTGATTTCCCATTTACATAGATCAAGAAATCACTGCTCAATACCATACAGTTTTTCATGAGCAGTAATTTCTGTTCAATACAAGAGCCTTTGAGAATGTTACTCCACTGATTATAGGCTAATTTTGAGGGAGGATTTACACAAGGGTACATCGGCCTAATTTGGAGAGTATTCCTAGCTGTAATTCCTCACATGTCTCTGTCAATGAGTTGTTCTAAGAAACATAGGGACAGTTATTGTTGAAAATTGGGAAATTATAAATGCTTTGTAATAACTGAATCCTGAACAAGTTTTAATGCTTGCTAAATGTGGTTAATTTCACTGTTCTGTTCCACTTGGACAGAAAGTTTTCATTAAAAAAAAAAAAAAAGAAGTCATCTTTTAAATTTGAAAAATCATCTTTTAAGAACTTTATTTCATCCTTCCTCCTCAGAATTGCCAGCTACACACTGGTCTCAACACTTGACACACATTTCTGATATGCTCAAAGCCTTGGTAGAAGACACAAACATTAGGTAAGCAGTATTTCTTAACTTTTTGTCTTTTGAATGTGTTACTTTGTGAAAAGTCATGCCATTTGAACTCTTTAGTGGCTACATTTCATTAAGTGTAATTTTCTTCTCTAAATATAGGTTTGGCTTAAAAACTTAGATTACTTACTGAACCAGAACGTTGTAGCACTTACAGACCTGTCCAACAAGCTCCTGTGTAAACCAAGTCTCCTTGCTTTCATTTCAGGAAATAGGTAACTGTGTAACAGAAATGCTTACTTTCCTACTTTGCCATTTGTCCCATCAAACTTTTTAAACTGATTCTGAATTGAATTTCTAATTCTGTTTAGCCAGAACTTTCAAAAGTTATTGGGGCAATAATGTCATATCCAGAGAGGGTCCAATGCAAGTTGCCAACAAGAACTTGTCCTTGGGCATTGCCATTGCCTTTAGGACGCAGAGTCACAGTGCACGCTTAAAATGAGCCCATTTTGGCTCATTAAAGCATCAGGAGTAAAGTCCTGAAGAAGCAGTGTGAGAAAATATATGGGAAGGATTGTCAGGGGAAAAATAGAGCCTAGGCTATGAGCTGGAGGAGGGGGAGCTGAGGATACTTATTGGAAAGTTGATCTGACATTTCTCCATTTTATTGCTGTAACAAGAGAACTCTTCCAACCAAAACAAAACAGCTAGTATTGGAAAGAGTCTGTTGTGAGTTGTACTCTGTTATGTATGAGATGGTAGTGGGATTCTGCAGGCTTGTACGAACATTCAAACTTCAAACTTCCTGTATTGTTTTGTTGTTGTTGTTGTTGTTGTTTCATAAAGATATGTCTGCTAGACTATTACATTGTTTGCTATATTGCTCCTTGAGCTGACACCCAGTGTTTCTGACCTGTTGCCCTTAGGTGTTTTTTTTTTGTTTGTGGTTTTTGTTTGTTTTGTTTTATTTTCCTAAATAGCTACTGTAATGAATGAATAGTGTTTGTCTAGATGAATTCTGCTTTGGTAGTGTATGTTCCAGGACTATAGGGAAAAAAAAGATACATCCCTATCTGTTGTTGCACTGTAATTCTTTCCTTTTGGGTCTGTGACGAGACTTGACTTGGCTAGAGTTTAGATATGAGTCTGCATAGATCTGCTCCAAAAATGAGCTTTCCAAAGAATATTGAACTGCTTTTAAATTCCAAGGAACCAATTTATTTTTTAATTTAAAAACTGAAAATTTAGATAGAAATATAGAATGCCTAGGCCAGATAGATTTGGAAAGTAAGATACCCAACTGTCTCCCTGTTCATAGCATCCTGGAAGGCAGATTCTTAAATCCACACTTGGTTTCAGTTAACAGATGAAAGCTTTTATTTTTGTTGTTGCGTGGCATAAAAAAGCTTTTTGCTGTTCCCCCTGAGACCTGGCTGTCTGCTGCTTGCTTCTTATTTTCTGTATGAGCTGCAGTTCAGTGCAATGTCTTGCCCATTCTGCTGTGATGTCAAATCTTTTTGCCCTTAAAGTGGGACCACTAGCTGACCATGATTTCTTAAAGAAAAATAACTCAGACTTTGAACAAACAAGTATCTTCCATCTTAAAGTGTTACAAAAATAGAAGCATGTCTTTCTGCTTTTGTTCCCTAGCCCTTTCTTGGCTTTTCACCTCTTCTGCCTTGATAATACACTAGTTTGAATAGCATTGTACTTGTCAGAATATCTTTTTACTTTCTTTGGGACTCACACAACAATTATTTTTTCCATCAAATCCCTCTCAGTTGTGAAGAAAATGGATCTGACTTGTCTTCTTCAGTACTAATATCAATGACTAACTGTATTTTATTTGCTTTTTCATTGCATTATTCTTGATTCTGTATTCTTTCTACTTAATAAGATTAACAGAGGAGCACAAAAAGCTACTATACAACATATCCTCTTGTCTTATAGTTACTACTCTGTATTTATACAATGCTTTCATTTTTCAGTGATTTTGTTTTACACCAAATATTAAGTCCTGCAGCAAAGCGCTTTCTGTGCATTTCTAATGAAGAGTTTGCTTCTGTTCCATTACTTATTATTATATGCAGTCATCTCAGTAAACAGTAAATATCATGTGACATTTTAAAACTAAATCAACTCACTTAAGTTTAGGAGAAAAAAAAGTCTCAGAAGAAGTGAAGGGCTACTTTTGGAAATGGCAGTAGTGTGGCTGACATAGTTGTCAGTACAGAGTGGACAGAAACTTTAACGGGGTCAGAAGTGGAAGTTATGTGATTCCAAACCAGGCAGTTTGGTGGAAAGTCATAGTGAGTTGTAAGTTCACTGGTGCCTAGACTGTCTAGGAAAGAGTTGGACTCTATTCTACTTAATACCTGTTAAAATCGGTTTAATGCTCAAGTTTAAGGACATGTATTTACCCTTTGAGCTATGAATGCTTCCAGCCGTAAATATTGTCAATGTTACCCTTAGTTATCTGTTCTCTGTAATTAACTTTTAATTAGGTTTTTTTGTTTGTTTGATTGTAAATCACTGTGTTTCAGAGCTAGCCTATCCACTTACATTGTCACAACATTGAATTATAGTCAGATAAGTAGGTTATTTTGCTGAGGGGAAGGCTGTTTTTCCAGATCACTGTCACATTTGTTTATTGTCGTCGTTTTTTTTTAAAAAGGTTTTTAATGTTGTATTTCTGGATTCTAATAACTTCAAATACTTTACTAGTGCTGATCCCGTTCCTTTATCTGAGGAATTTTTGTCTCACGTTTTGTCATACATATCTAGTTCTCTGCAGTCAGAGACATGCTGTTACCACTCCAAAAGCTGTGGAAAATCAACAGCAGTGACTTCTGTAGCAGTTACCTCAGTACACTATTTTCCAGCCCATCCTATATCAACCTCTTATGTCTGATGTCAGTGACCAAGCTTATCCAAAAATAACGATAAGCTTTTTTGGCAGATTTATGTTTTAGGAATAGAATTTTGAGATCCTGGGATTCTGTGGTATAAAAGTATGATTTACAGGGTCAGTAATTTCTGGGGTACTCATTGACAATGTAAGTCAACAGTATACTCTAGACATAGAATATTATGTGTGCGCATTACATTTTCCATCATAAAACAGGGCGTGCCTCCTTCAGGAAGTCTTAAAGATAAAGCAGTTTTTTCCAACTATCATCTCATGATATTCTCCAGGTGATGTGATCAAACAGCTGCGTTAACTCTTGAAATTTCTAAAATATTTTGGAGTTTCCTGGAAGGGGTGGTACAGCAACTCTTGGAATCCCCATGAATAAAACTTAAGGAAAACCTCTGATTCTTCAACCCTTTTACCACACTTAATAGTAATATATCCTGCTTCTTGGTTTCCTTCCAGATGTCCTTTCTTCCTTCCTCACTCTGTTTGTCTTTTTACTTATGGGAAGCCCATCAATAGTTTGCGTCTCCCCACGCAAACTAATGTGAGAGAGTGTAGAGATGGGCTGTGGTCCATTCTAATCTTTCTTTTCCTTAATGCAATAGCCCAGATTGTAATATCTTCAAAATATTCATTAAAGAAGATCCAAATTTTAAAAATCAGGAGATAAATATCCTTAAAAATTTTATATTTATCCCACCTAAATGTACTTCCTCATTAATTACCAAAAACATGTGCTTTTAACAGAAAATAACCCAGAAAAGCAAAACAGAGAAACAGAAAACCAATATAAGGCAATGGCATTTTAGAATACAGTAATACACATAATATATGACTTAAAGTTTTGAAAATCTTTAGACAGAAGAGCATAAACTGTGAATACTTTTATGATATATATTTTAATACATAAATTTTGTCACTGCTATTTATTGGAAACTGGTGTTATGGATGTTCTGTTTTGCTGATAAAATTAACCTGTTAATAGCACTGGGCGGTGTCCCTATTGACCTTATTGCAGATAACAGAGTACATGGCTCTGCTTAACAGGTAAGACATTATCTGTTGAAGAATAGCTTAGTGGTCTTTATATTCATGCCAACACCCTTTGCAGTTAATGTAAGAAATTTAAGAGTGTTTAATAAGAAATACTTAATTACATCTTTGTCATATTGCAGTTCCTCTGACCTTTTAGAAATCTGGTTTTTGGTTGCTTGTTTTGGAGAGTGGCTGGATATTGCTGCAGAACAATTGCTGAAGACAGCTGTAGAACCAGATGCTTTGCTGTGGCTGTTGGCATTTTACTACTGTCCTCAGAATGAAAACCTACAGAGAATTCAAACAATGGTGAGTAATGTAACAGTAGCAATCACTGATAAGCAGTTGATAGTCTGCTTATATCTTATTGCTATAAAACAAATTGTACACACCAGAAAAAATGAAAGGTCTGCACTGGAGAAGGTATTGGTTTTACAAGGTCTCCTGGGAATAGTGTTGCAGTGAAGTTGGAAGCTAATTTTTGTGAGTTTTCTTGTTGACAATCAGAAAACTTTTTCCCTTTTAGAGACTGTTATATATATTAGCATCATTTTAGCTTTCTTTGAAACAACTCATGTGCTTTTCATTAGACGTAAGACTACTCTGGGAATGGTATTTTTGAAGTCTCTGTGTGGCAGAATTCAGCACTCCCGTGTTACGGCATCTTCTGAGAACAAAACACAAGAGAAATCACAACAGCAGTCGAAGCAGTAAAGACATTCATTACACGCAGCCCTGAATCCCAACCTCACCCATCTATTCTGATTTATCTTACATCTCTTTACTGATTCTTGACATGTTTGAGGCCGTAAAACGTATGTTATATTCTCACATGCTAAATTTCTAACAGAATGAAGCAGTGTTCTAACTTTGCTCTCTGTAACCGAGTGGACTGGTGCATGTCTTTGTGTGCCTGCAAGTGCATGAAAGTCTATTAAATGCATGAAAGTCTACTAAAAGCGTTTAGATCTATTCACAAGTTTGACCTAGCCCAAGCTGTCTGCTTTACAAAGCACAGATTGAAAATCTGGCTGCAGTATCTGATTTTTCTTAATTAAAAAAAAAAAAAAAAGATTTAAAAATGCAGCTCAATACACCACACTAACATCATGTTTTCATTTTGCATCTCCAGTGTGTTTTGTACATCTCCAGTATGTTTTGCAATATTTCATTTCCTTTCCGTCCCCTCCCCCACTATATATGCAAACTCACATGCCAATCACTTTTTACTTTCTTTCTGTTAAATTTCTTATACTCCAGGAGCAGGGGTGGAATATTGATCAAGTAGAGTTAGGTTAGAGCTATAGTGTAACAAAGAAACAAGGGTTTTAGAGTGCAGTTTTGAGAAAGAAGGCAATACCCAAACAAACAGGAGTGAATGAAACCAAATGACTGTAGGTGCTAGTATCTCTATACGTGGAGCATTGTCCACCTCCAGCACCACAGAACGAAATCATATTGTCACATATATAAAGTCACCTTCCCGTGTGTCCCTTATGCTATCAGTTTGTTATTCTCAGTCAGTGTATGATAAACTTAAATGAAAAAAATGTTTTCCTTTTAGAGCCCACACAGTTACTCATCTGTTCCCAGAGGTCTCATATTTCAGTTCAGTATGGTTCTTTTCTTCAGTTACTTAGAGTGAAAAAGACTTTTTGCACAGGTCAGGCTACTTGAAAAGTATTTCCACAGTTCATGCTAAGCTTCTGCCGTTACGTTCTTAGATGTTTGATTTATTTATTATTATTATTATTATTGTTCTTTGCCAGGAATATTTGCCATTATTTGTTCCTTGCCAGGTTAGCTCTCAGCTCTGTCAAATGGAGCTATTTCATCTTCAACCCCTGCACCTTTTACCAGTTAAGAATTAAGACGGGATGGCACTTTCTGGCAGAGAATAAGCTGGAGACGTTTTCATTCAGTATATTTTTGTCTGGAAAGGTGCACACTCATGACTTAAGATTGTGTATTCCTGAAACTGAATTTAGGTAGCAGCTTAGATATCAGAAAGAGTGGAATACATACTGTTAAAATGATTTATAGAAGGCAGCGGTGCTTTTGCTGTTCACTAGAGTTCACTTACATATGCAGGACAGAATATTCTGTTCCTCGCTTATCTATTCATCTGCTCTTTCTTACCTTTAGACTGTGAAACATTGAAGGAACAAAATTTGGAGGTTGGTCATAGTAACTTTGGCTTTAAGAATGAGTGTCCTAGGGTGCATGAGCTCATGGAGCAGGTCCTGTTAGCTATCAGTCTCCCTACTCTGGCACATGGGATGGAGGCACACCATGAGTAGGATGCACAGAGGGAGAAAGGATTTTGGAGAATTCCAGTTACCTTTCTTTAAATTCTGGTATCATTTGTTGCATTACAAGTAATTGTGAACATAATTCTTTTCAAAAATAGAAGCTGTTTTATGGGGAAGGGATGAGAAAAATGAGGTCAGGTAAATGATTGCCATAAATTGTCCTAATGAACATGGTTGAGAAATTGATGTCCTTTTCCTTTGGATTTGCAGTTGTTACATTCTTCCATTGTCCATGCACTTACTTGTTTGCAGTTGTGGATTTTTTCTTTTTCTTTTTTTATTTTTAAACACACATTTTTTGGTTTGTTTTTAATAGGGTGGACAGAATTACTGTTATGATTTTTTTTTCAATAGTTGTGTATAATTCTTTTTCAGTTGTGTAGGAGCCAAAGTCTTCTGTTTTCTACACCCAGTAAAAATGAGTTTTTATTGGCTAACTCAAAAGGTAAAAACATAAGTTGCAAACAACACAGGAAGAAGGAAAGAACTGCATTCTTACCAGAACATTTTATCAGTTGAGGTCAGGTTGCATGGGGATTTGACTGATTTGTACCAGCAAAACTGAAATAAGCCCTTGAGGAGTCTCTATTCTTTTTCCCACAATGCAAAAACCTGACCATGTTCTACTGAGGGACTTTCTCTATTTCCTTTTATTATTAAAAAGGTCAAATCCTGGCTTGATGCCCTGCCCGCTTAGTTTGCAAGACTAAAGAAAGTTAACAAATCCTTTCTGCTCACCTTTGCATGTGTGAATCAGTATAAAAGAAATGTGTCCTGCCCTTCCTTTCCTGTTCTCCCTGCCTAAATGCTGAGTTTTTTCATGTTTGGGTAGTTTCTGCCAAGTATTCAGTGTCTTGTTAGTGAATAAATCCATAGGAAAAATACCATAGGTGACCTTTACTCTTCTCTGATCCTGCATCCTTTGAAATTGTTCCATACAGGCAGAAGCTCGAGCAGTCTACAACCATCTAATGATGCTCTTCAACACTACTACCCTTTCTGTCAGAGATCTGCAGGCTGCTGTAAACAATATAACAGATACAGAGCAACGTTATACCCAGCATCTTATAACACATCTTCTTACCAACTTTTTACTATTGTCTTCCAGTGGACATATGATTGCCCAGGAATTTATTTCCCATGTAAGTGATTTTTTTTTCCTTTTTTTTTTTTCCAGTTTAAGCAAAATGTATTTTTCTTACTATTCGGATTTGCATTAAATCCTCTTAAGAAAGAAACTACATACTACAGCAACTATAGCTAACCTGCTATGTATCTATTTCAGCTACAGTCAAAGTATTTTCCTTCTTGACATATCTTGACAAGATCCCGCTGAAAAAATTGCTGTATTGACTGCAGAAATACTCCAAGTAGTAGCTTGCGACTAAGGGATACCTACAGTTAATTTATAGCTGGCATAATGTGTAAACATCTTGCTGTAAATTTTGCTGTTTGCTTTCCCCAGCTGCAAATCACTACCTTAATTATCCAGCTACTGCAGAGGTGCTGGAACTGTCTTCTCTCTGTTTTCCTTTATGTAGAACAGGTACTAAGTGTCAGTATTGATAAGGCAGATGCTTGGTACTCTAACAAATCCAGAGAGAGAAAATGGTTTAAGAACTGAGAGAGAAAAAAAGAACGAAGACCCAAGAGAGTGTCACTTAGGGTGTGAAAAAAGATGAAGAAAAAAGGAGTAAAATTTTGCATGTTTGCTACAATATCTTGCTATTTTTGTGGAGAGCTTTCAGGGATATTGGTGCAAACTGTAAAATGTGCTTGTGTCTCTCAAGATTTTTCTTAAGAAGTACAAGTTTCCTGTACAAGCAGGTACTGTGTGGTTTTAGCACTTTGAAAATATTTCCTTCCAGCAGCAGTGAGCCCTTCTATTCTGTATAGGTTATGTGTTTTATATAATTGCTGTGATTCTGTGACAGGAAGAACTGGAAAACTATTTTGGTGGTTATTCCTTTTGAATGGCTAAAGAGACATGACATTTATCTGTTTAAGGAGGGCTAAGATATTTCTAACATTTTAGATATAGTTTCAGAAATGATCAATTTCTGCCCAGCATAAGACCGTAATATTATAAAACGAAGGGGGTTGTTTGTAGTTTTACAGTCTGCTGCCTTCAGCTTTTCTCTTTTGAGGACTTGATTGTTGAGCAGGGGTGCTGTAGTATGCCAACATGCTGCTGTAAAGCTGACTGAAAGGAACTTCTTATTTCTTCATAGAAAGTAACAAAAAACGGCTTTTAAAATTCCGAGTATTCAATTTCCAGTGCAGGGAGGTCAAGAGCTGTTATAGGCCAGAGTATGTCAGTCTGATTTGTTTTGATTGCATCTGTGTAATCACTGATTTATAACTAGGCTTTCCAAGTGATTTGAAAAGGCCTGAAACAATATATGGAAGGCAGAATGGTACAGAACCAAACTGGGACGCATGGCAGTTGTTTTGGCTAGCATAGTAAACTTTGGGATTAACACATCAGATATGTGGTGGAAAGTCCATCCTGGTCTGCAGAAATTCTACCGCAGGGTCTTTTCCTGGCTCTTAGTCTTTGGGGAAGGGATTTATTTTTACTTTCTAAAACATTGAAGAATTGAATTGCCTCCCAAAACCCATTAACATATTTTCAATTGGTTTCTAAGAAGATAGCTTCTAAATTGTTGTACTGTCTGCCTTTTTGTGTTTCCTTTGAAAACTTATTGACTGCTTGATTTTTTTCACTTAAATTTGAGAGAACAGTAGAAATCTCAAAGGTGCTCAGTTCCTTCAAGGTTTGTGAAAAAAAGACTGATTAAGCAGAAGGGAAGTTTCTTTTGAATTCAGCTTTTATTATCAGAGCATCTCACATGTTCAGATATCTGAGGGACAGATCTGTGGTTATGTTGCTAATATTAGATAGAGAATAGCTAGTACCCAATAACTTAATTGCATTATTTCCCATCTTCCCTATTTCCATTCAGATTACTGAGACAACTGATATAAGCAAGGAAGTTCGTAGCCTTCTTATCCGTACTGCATACAGAATTAACCAAAATGGAAAAGAAAACCAAAAGACTGTGAAGCTGCTGAATGAACTTCTTCAAAAACTTAACGTTTGAAGTTTAGGTTTTTAATGTCATCTCCTTATCAAGGCAAAAAATCAGGTCTTTAATCAGGTGTCAACCTTTCACGAAGGTTTTTTTTACTAGTTAGCAAGGTTAAAAGAAAAATCTGTCTTAGCATTCTGACTTAAGGATAGCCCATAACTTCTTCTTCCCTCATATATTTGAAAATTTATTTGTTTTGAAATGTAGCCTATTAGAATATAAAAGAAAGTGTGAAAGATGATTGAAAACTTTGTTCTCATCTCTCCTTGTTTTACAAGAGACCAATGTCATTTAAAGCAGCTTACTCATCTTGTTGTTTATCTGGCTGTGGATCAATTTTTCTCCCAAATTACTCATGGTTTTATTAGCAAATTGTATCCAATTGTTTGGTTGGTAAGTTGTTCCTAAAACGTTTTGTTCTACAATTCTGCTTTTATAGGAGTAGCGATGATCTCAAGTGAGAGTTAATGATTCATGGTGAATGCACTCCATGTTCTCAGGAAATCAGCAGTGTTTCCTGAACTCTTTAATTCTTTTTGAAAACATTTCCAAAATAAAACTCCTCTCAGATCTGGTAAGTGATTAACTAACAGTACTGCAGCTTTCACAGTACAGTGTTCTCTCCAATGTGCTATACCAAGAGCTGGTCGCTGTCAACAGATGCTGCAGATAGAAGGTTTCTCTCAGTAAAGCCTATTTTCAGTGTGTGGAGACTGATGCTATTGTTTATTTGTTTAAGAAATCTTTTTTTTTTTTTTTTTTTTTTTTTTAATTCATAGAGACAAAATAGGGCAAGCACAACATAAGTGTAAGGAAACTTTCTAGTTTGAAGGCCAGATTTCCTAAAGAAAGCATACGGTCACAACTCATCTGCTTCCTTTTTTGTGTCAAGAGGTACGGTTTGTTTGCTTACTTCTATCTTTGTGTCATTTGTCTGATGACGAGAACGTCAACAGGGAACAATGCCTTAGTGTTTTACACTTAGGAAAGTACTTATCCCAAGAAGTGTAGTGAACATGTTTCTAGCTTAACTAGACTAGTAAGAATGGAGAATGGTAATGGTAGAGCACCTTAACACATTTCAGTCATTTCTTCTCATATATTACCTATCTAGCTTTAACGTCAACACTTATGCTGTGTTCAAAGATACGCGTTGGAATATTATTCTTGCGTATAAAATTGGAGGTACATATCTTAAATTACTACAGCTTTATGGGGTGTAGCATTTGTTTTTGAGCAAGGGAGAAGAAAAACAAAGTTCTTAGTATCCTTTGGCTGCAAGAAGTGGAAGAATATTCTGTAACTGTTCTTACAATTTTGTTCCCAGTGAGTCATATCAGACTAAATTACGGAAGTTACGTGTCCTCTGAGCGAATTTATTAATATGGTTGTAATATTTGACTCCAGCATATGAAGAAATAATAAATATTTAATATATGTCTGTGAAGAACACTGCTTTTTCTCTTTTTGGATTAAAAATAGTTCTGAATAAAAAAATAAGAGGTGTGTTGCAGTTTTTTGGTTGTTGGTACACATATCTACAAAAGCAAAATCAAGAAACCCAGTTTTCTATTCCTTGAATAGCATAACTAAAAGATATGATTAAACTAAACTGTTTGTTTGTTGACCAGAAACCGAAGTATCTATCCAGTGGAAACAGATGTGTGCAGTATTCTCTGTAGAATGACAAATACTCTAAAATTGGTTTCCAAAGGAAGAACCCCATTCTTGGATGTGAAGTTCTTTGTTTTTTCTTAAATTTTCTCCATATTAAAACAATTTGTAATTTAACCTACTTAAAAGAAGAATTGGCAGAGAGTTGCAATGTGTGATTCTTGCAAATCTGTGAAGTGTAATGCTATGGGTATTAGAGTTACCTGTTGATTTCATTTGCTGGAGATGAATTTTTAACTGTCTTTTCACAGTGCAGTATTATTTTTTTATTATTATTTTACTATTAGCAAAATATATGGCAATTCTTGTTAACTTTCTTAAACAAAATCAATATCCTGTTAAATAGTGAGAAGTCAATTCAAGCAGGAAGGAAATGTGCAGTAAAGGCAGAAAGAACAAAATGAGTACTGAAAAGGTATATTCTTGTTTTACAGTGTTTCACTTAGGAAGAAGTACTGCATGATTTAAATATTACAAGGAGGATTTGCTGGTTTCAGGAGACTTCATAGAAAAAGAGCCATGTGATGCTATCTGTAACTTTAAAAAGAGACATCTGTACTGGTGTTCTTTTTGCTTAATTTAGCATAGTTGTTATAAAACTTTGGTGTTTCTTTTTTCTTGCTTTTTCACAGTGCTTGAATTGTGATCTAACATTGATATAAACCATGGTTTTGTGGGATGTCGAAGCTACTTCTGTTAGTTTGCCAGTGGAAGTCAAAAAACTATGTATTTGGTAGGTCTGAGTAATGAAAGATTTCTCGTATGGTGGCTCCATCCGTCTAATATGCATCTTCTCCTCTGTAATCCCTGCTTTCTGGAAAAGTTCTTTGGAGCCTCCAGGGCTGTAGTTTTATGCAGAACCAGCCAAGAAGCCCTGAAATCAGGGCCTCAAGTAGCTTGTTCCCTTCCCTCCAATCTCCACATCACCACACACCCTAATCCTGGATATTACACTGAATAGAGAGCTTTTCAAGATCCTTCTGCGCTGAATAAGAATACAATCAGTGAATTTGACATTTTTGTTGATGATCTTTATTTCCAGTCTAAGACTGATAACTTACAGCCTTTGGTACACTGCAAGCTGTCCACCCAGCATGGGACTGGTGGGTTTCTGTGCATTTTCAAAAAGAGATGTTGCTGTGGTTCTCTTCAGCCAGGATCTTAGCGCAGTGCATATACAAAGCACAATACATTTTATTTTCTAACATATGCTAGGAACAAGCATATCAGGTATGGCAATTTAGCTGACCAACAGTAACATGTTTATCTGTTATTACTGGGATTTGTAATCTGGTTTCTGTACCCGTGACATTTCAAGTGCAAAGAGGTGTTACAGAAAGTCAGACTGAACAAGTGAGTGAATATTAGTTTTGGTAAGTTAGCGTTCATGGCAAGATGCTGTGTGTTTGGCTTACTTTTGGTTTTGGGGGATACAATCCAAAAAAATCTGAAGTATTGTACAAGTTTATTTTGAAAGGTCTAGCAAAAATGACTAGCAACTATTAAAACCAAACACTAAAAGCAAACAAAAATTAATACATGTATTTTCTGTATTATCCAGTGGCAGAATAAAATACTAATGTTTTGTGAGAGTGAATAATGTTGTGCTGATTAAAATGCAATTTTTATTGTGATGTAAGAAGAGTGAAGAAAGGTAGGAAATTCTGACACTGAACTGCAGCTACTAGACTGAAGTTTGAGAAGTCAAAACCTACAAAGTTATACAAGGGGACCTTCACCACAACACCGAGTGTGTTTTTAATCCATATTTTTGTACTTTTCCTATAGTCTTCAATGTCTTTTCCTATAGCCTTCCAATAGTCTTCAATGCATGTTTTGTGAGGCAGCACAAAAATTTATACCACTGTAGCTATATTATCTGGTGCTAGATGTCCTCTAGCACTTAATTCACGGCAGTGTTCACATGTGGGGCTGTTTAAGTCCACCTACCTCTCTGGCAAGTTCTTCTTACTGGTGATCGATGTTTTCCTTCACATGCTTGTCTGGACTTTAAAAGATGTGCTAATGCTAGCCATTTTGGTTGCTGCCCTAGCAGGGAGTAGTTTATTCTGGGAATTTGCAGTTAGGTGGTCCGTTCTCTAGCGGATGCCAAGGAAGGAGTTTCCCGTGCTTGCGTTGGCCATCTTGCCTTAACCAGCTGTCTGGCTGCTGGAAGGAAATAAACCTCACCAGCCCCTCACGACGGCTTAAGTGTACTCGTGGTGACTGGGTCCTTTTAATGGCCAAGATCCAACCGGGGATAGCACTGAATTGCCATCAGACACTGGAACAAAAACCTGAAATGTCAGCTGGCTGTAGCTGAGTTCTAGCAATACAGTCAGTGGGCATGGATTGTGCCTTTGTATTTTATATTCCTGCATGTGTGTGAAGGAAGAGAGGGTGAGAAGGAAGGAAACCTAGCATGCTAAAGCCCAGTTGCAGAAATTTGTCTGTGATTTTTATATTCAGTTTAACTGTAGAACTCACAGGATTAGGAAATAACAATTCCATACAAGACAGTTAAACTAAACATCAGCAAGTAGCAGAAAAAAAATCCAACAATACTGTCTTTAGTAGCTCTGTGCTCTTAACTGACTTCCCAGTCTCTCAATAAATCTTGCTACTTCAAAAACATGCTTCATAACTTGTCTGTGTTACATTAGATAGACTCATTTCATAAAAACGCAGCCCCTCTGAAACAATTCCCCTCTCTTTCATATTGCTTTGAATGAAAATGTCCATTTAGACCATGAACTTTTGCATATGCACATTTCCATCTTGAACACAGTTTTACATGTTCTTGGCCACAATAATTGGCTGCACTTAGTTATCTGTGTTCTGAATTGCACTGTCCTTGAGATTTCCCATGTGTATGTGCCCAATCAACCTGTGTGTACAGCTTACTCACTCCTTGCTGTTTTATTCCTTAGTTTGTGGTTTATTTGGAGCATCCCAAAGCAGATGTGTTCAGCATGTCATTTACATGCTACTGTTAAAAGTTCCCCTGATTTTTTTTCTTTCTTTTGTTGTTGTTGTTGTTGTTGTTTTGTTTCATTCCAAAAAGAATTGTAATGGCATGACAACACACATTTCCCATCTGTATTATTTTTCCTGGTAGAGACTACCAGGCAATGTTTAACTGTTCTTAAGCTCACATTTGTGCTTCACTCTTGTATCAGCTCGAGAAGTCTGAGAATACAGAGAGAAAAGCTGTTCTCAAATTCCGTGGATGAGGAGAGAGGCCTTGCAGTTCGGTGTGGAATTAATTCTTAAGACGAAAATTACTGATACGTGTCTTAAGTCAGGCATTATCTGTGAGTTCCCAGTAGGCAGAATCATTGCCATCTTTTCTGGAGGCGTGACAAAAATACAAACTTTGTTACCACAGACCAACAAATTCGTTTTTGAAATACATTGCAAAAAACAGTGTTATGTTTCAGCTTTTCTTTCTTGTGGGTTTGCTTCTTTGCTAAAACACAAGTGAGCAGTGCTGAGCAGTATACTGCGTATCATGCTTTTAGGGCCAGGCTGAATAGCTATCCTTGCTTACCCTGGCCTGTTTAACTCCCAGGAGCATGCTGAGCAAATAGCCAGCACAAACGTTGAGATACAGCTATAACAACCCCTAAGGAAAGACACTTCTGTTGGAATTCAAAGGTTTCAGATGATGGCTTTTCATTATCTGTCATCATAGCTCTTCTGATCTTAATTTCTTTTCAACAATTTTGCTTCCACTTGCAGTACTGGGAGGGAGCGAGCGCTCAGACTCAGGTACCCTCTAGGCAGAAGCACTGCCTTCTCTTTCCCTTTCCACCCTCTTCTCCCTCTGCCCAGGATCCAGGACAAATGTGGGTATCAACAGGTTACTAGGTGCATGTGAATCAAGCAACCAAAACCAACCATTTTTACCTAGGCTAAGCTAGGATATAGTGTGAATTATCCAGCATATCTTGTCAGAGAAGGGGAAGAGGCATGTCTCAGTCCCTCATATGTCCTTGTGTATGTGGTGCCAGCTCTGCTCCCAGGCACGACCCTAATATGAATTTTAGTATGTCAATTACTGTTAATTCACACCTATAAAATTAGTTTCACAGACTGCTCTATGTTCTGCTTTTCCAGCAGCTGAGCAGGGGACCGAATTGTATCTGCTGCCTCTTCTTGGTGGATGGGCAGGTTGTACAAATAGTACCTCCAACAGTTTAAAATGCAGTGATTTTTTTTTTTTAAGGTAGAATACTGCAAAGTTAGGTAAACATCGTAGAATGAAGTTGAAGGTCATGTAAGATTACACATAAGCCAAATATCCACCAGTGTCTATCACATACATACTTCTAACCATACATCAGTCTCTGCGTTAGCTCTTCCCTGCCCTGATTTCTTCAGATTGACAATCATAACAGAGTTCTTTCAGATGTATATGACACTGAAAGCAGAAGAGAGTTTGGTATTATATTAATTCTCTCTTCCCTCTGTTTCCAAAACTAGGCATTTGAACAGCCCCGTAAATATCTGCCATTCGTACAGTAACTCTGCTTCAGCACAGTTTGTCAAAATATATTGCAGTGTGGCAATCGACGTGTATATAAAGAAAATAGGGAAAGGACTGCCATGTGATGTGCTATTGTGGTTCCTGTTCATCATTTTTCCTTCAATTCATGTTTCTTTCATGAATCTGAAGCATTGTTTAGCTGTGATTTTTAAGATGTTTGCAGAGCGGGCTCCTCTTCCCTGGCTGCCCTGGGAGCAGTGGGTGCTCACCACCTCTAGAACATGCCAGCAACCCATATCCTTACCAGCTGTGCTTCGGGACATAGAGAGGAATAATTTTGTTTCTTGCCCATTATAAACATGTGGTTGTGGTGTAGGAAGCTCTTAGTGCCAAAACGTAAGTTATAATACTAAATACACATGAAGTGCCAGCATTGACGTTTTCTCTTTGGTGTAGAGCAATTGGTTTTCTCAGCATCACATTTTCCCCATAGCTGATGCTGCCATTACTGGATGAGAATCAGCTGGCTTAGGTCTTACCATTTTCCTCATATGACTGCTTCCAAATTCCCACTCCTTCCTCTCAGCTCTCAAGTGGGAAACGTGCACTCCTGTGACTCGATTGAAGAAAGGAGAAGTGTGTGCTAAGAAAGCTGTGCAGGTGCGTGTAGAAACTAGAAAAAGCTCGTAGACAGGTTCTTTGCATAATGTGGACAACCTTGTGAGGTGTTCTGACTCCTCATCTATGTTTAAAAAAAAAAAAAAGAAAGAGCATTTATATGGTAGTTTTTTGTTGTTGTTTGTTTGTTTGTTTGTTTTTTGTGTACAAGAAGATGGGGACAACTCAACTAATATTGGGAGCTTATTAAACAGCCTTTTTGTAGTCAGAAGCACCAGGAGGTGATAATGAGTTAGGGCATGAGGCGCAATCCCAGGTATGAATGCAGGCTGAGCGATGAGTGGATAGAAAGCAGGTGGAGAAGGACCTGGGGGTGTTGGTTGATGAGAAGCTCGTGAGCCGTCAATGTGCGGTTGCAGCCCAGAAAGCCAACCATGTCCTGGGCTGCATCAAAGGAAGCGTGGCCAGCAGGGCGAGGGAGGTGATTGTCCTCCTCTGCTCTGCTCTCGTGAGACCCTGCCTGCAGCACTGCGTCCAGCTCTGGGGCCCCCAGCACAAGAAGGACATGAACCTGTTAGAGCAAGTCCAGAGGAAGGCCACAAAGGCAGCCAGAGGGCTGGGGCACCTCTGCTCTGAAAACAGGCTGAGGGAGTTGGGGTTGTTCAGCCTGGAGAAGAGAAGGCTCTGGGGAGACCTTATAGCGGCCTTCCAGTACCTAAAGGGGGCCTACAGGAAAGCTGGGGAGGGACTCTTCGTCAGGGGGTGTGGACAAGGGACAAGGAGTAATGGCTTTAAACTAAAAGAGGGTAGGTGTAGATTAGAAACAAGGAGGAAGTTCTTTACATTGAGAGTGGTGAGGCACTGCAACACGTTGCTCAGCGAAGTTGTGGATGCCCCATCCCTGGAGGTGCTCAAGGCCAGGCTGGATGGGGCTTTGGGCAGCCTGGTCTGGTGGGAGGTGTCCCTGCCCATGGCAGGGGGGTGGGACTGGGTGGTCTTTAAGGTCTCTTCCAACCCAAACTCTTTGATGGTTCTAGGGCAGGTAGTTCCAGTACAAGTGGTGGCAATGAGAAAATCTCAGTGACAGTACGGCAGAGCAGTACTGCAAGATTACTGAAGTGAACAACTGGGTTCTAAATGAACGATGCCATGACTCGAGGAGGAGGGCGCACGTGAAAAGTAGAATGAGATTTTATATCACTGAACAAGAAAAAGGAGTATTATTTTTCCAATGTAAAATGAAATAGGAATAAAGTTTTAATTGGTTGAGCTTGGAAGTTAAAACTGGTGAGTTTTAGGAACATCAAGAGAAGCAGAATGGAGTGAGATGGATGCTGATGTAGTGTATATTTTAGTTTTGTTGTGGTTGCAAGAGTTTACTGCAAAGGAGGTACAGTTGTAAAGCAGAAAATTGCTACTACCAAATATATATATATATATGTTATATATATGAAGAACGGATGATACTGTGATGTAACAACATTAGGTAGTATAATACAAAAACAAAACAACAACAACAAAAAACACAAAATGGGGACTTTTTTCTGTCTATTAGAGCTACAGAACTGAAGGCTGCAGTGGTGCACAGGAGGGCAGCAGCACTGTTGTCCCCAGCCCAGAGCCGTAAGCAATAGCAGCTTTGGTAAGGCAAACAGGAGTTCTGTCGGGGTGCGGAGCAAATACAAAACGGTGGCGAGCTGAAAATCAAGTTCTGCTTTCTGATGTGTAAATTATCATGATAAAGCATCTATTCACAGGACTTCAGTTTCAGATGCCTTTAAATAACATGAGAGATGCCGGTTCTTCTGGCAGCTATAAGCAGCAGGAATGAAGACCTTAATTTTGTGCAGCAGATATGCGGTCAGCTTTAGTCACGGTAGATGGACAGACGCAGTTCATCTCTCAGATACTGCGCAAATTTCTCAATTTCCTTATGCGCTGACATATTTCGCCAGCATAAAATTGTCAGTCTGCCAGCAAGATTGCTCCTTAAAATAATTCTTCCGATATAATGTGGTTGTGGAAACAGCAGGCCATAACCACATTAGTGTATACATGTGCTTCATTATTTATGTGTTCCCAAACTCTGTTTAGTTATGGTGAAATTCTAGATGATTCAGGCTCTCTTTTTCAGTTGCTTCCTTGTCTTTTCTTACAATCAATCCTTTATTTTTTGGAGTACTACTCTGAGCATCTAAGTCTGGGATCAAGGACAAAATTACTTTTAACTTATTTATGTATCTGTTAAAAAGTTTACCTATTTTAAGGAGACAAAAATCTCATGGTTACTGGCAATTATAGTGCAAAGGTAAGTATATTACAGTTTAAATATTGTTTTTTAGATATTAAGACTCAGTGTCCTGGAACAGTGTTTGCAGTGAATTAAAGAGCAAGGTTTTGTGCTCAGAATGTGGGTTTATGTCACATGTTAGTCTTACTGTAGAAGAACATTATTACATTAAGGGAGTGCTTTGCTCAGAGGAAAATACCATTAAGTTACAGAAGCAAAATGTGAACATTCCCAGAAAATCCATGTAATTCCCAACTTTGAAACTGCACATGTGGAAACACAGGCTTGTCAAAGCATGGAAATTCCTCCCTCTTTTAGCACAGAAGCTGAAGCAGCAGTGCTAGGCAGTAGGAAAATCCGTCCCAGGATGCCCGACGGTGCCTGCACACGAGCCTTGCAGCGGGCACTGTGCCCTCCGTCCCCTGGGTCTGCAGGACAGAGGGGCAGCACCTGCGGCCCAGTGCTCAGGGGTGGGGTTGCAGCCAGGTATTTCTTAAAGCTTGCCAAGCTGCTTTACGGAAGGAATCCACTCAGGACTAGTAAAGCCTTGGGCCCATGAGGACAGAGAGATGAAATGGCTGGGCAGGTCTGGGAGTGCTGAGCTGCAGTGGTAGTGGGCACGCTGGGGAAAGAGTCACGGGGGGAAATGGGGAGAAAGAAGCAAGGAAAGCTGAATGAAAACGTGGCCACTTTTAAAGTAAAGCACCATGTGCCAGAGGGAAGAGGGTATCTGCTAAAGGGTAATGTGCTATCAGGAAAAGTTAAAAAAACAAAAAACAAACAAACAAACAAACAAACAAAAAAAAAACCACCACTACATCTCTGCGGTAACATAGCTGCTGCTTCATTCAAAGATGCACTGGTTTCCTCCCACATGCTTATGTAAAATTTAAAACAAAAACAAAACAAAACAAAAACAACAAACAAACAAAAAAAACTAAAGTGTTCCATAATAGAACTTTCCTTAACACTCATTCACACTTTCATCAGCTTTGGAAATAAACTGGCTGGCTACAGTACGTGTTATGATGACCTCGCTCTACGGATTATAATTATTTTGGTGTTACGCTTTTTCATATATCCCCTTAATCTTTGTGCTAACTGAAGAGGGATTTCCAGACTCTGAAATCCTTTTGCCCCTTTGTGTGGCAAAGTACAATCTGTTGCTCCTTCCTGGAGCATCCTTTGTTTTCAGTGGTACACACATTCTGTGTGAGCACCAAAGCTCGGGTTTAAAATCTCTCTCATTAGTGACGGGGTATTTTGTGTCTGTCAAGATTGCCCAGCTGCACACACTTGTAGCTGTAATATCATCAGGGCTGTGCTGGTCACCGTAACCTTTCGCTGCTGCAGCGTACGATCAGTGGCAGCGGTCCATAACCGGCTCCTTGTGCCTGAAGCCCTGGCTGTTCTCTCAAGCTGCCCACTTGCTCAGGCTGCTTTTCTGGCTAGACCCGTTTCCAGGCTAGACCTGTTTCCTTCCCTGTTATGTGAGAGGAACATGCAATATGGTACAGTTAATTCCCCCTTAAAGAAGAAAGCGCAGAGCCAAAGCAGCTGCAAACACATCCCAGCAAAGCTGAAGACAAAACAAAGCAGAGGAACTGCTGTCAGCAAATTGGTATGTTTTAAACCGTGTTTGTAACAGAAAGCGTATGATCAGGAATGCATCTCGTCTGAGAGGGACGAGTTATACAGCTCACAGCCTCCTTACAGTCTGGCTTTACTCTAAACAAGTGACCCGTGAGAAAATAGATGGTAGTCCTTGCCTAACCGTACGGACAGATACAGTTTTCACTTAACCTGAGATTCATTTTTACAATTAAAAGCTATATCCTGAAAACATAATCAGCTAGATCCTGACCAGCTGCTGACCTGATGAAATAGGTGGGACACAGTCCAGAATTCTGTACAGGGACTTCTAACGCGATCCAACGTAAAACTATCAGCATGTTTGGCAAGGCTGAGCTCGGGGTGGGGAAACGCTTCGTTTGATTCAGAGGGGGCTTGCTGACCCTTCACACCGAGGGCGGTGAGGCCCTGGCACAGGCTGCCCAGAGAAGCTGTGGATGCCCCATCCCTGGAGGTGCTCAAGACCAGGCTGGATGGGGCTTTGGGCAGCCTGGTCTGGTGGGAGGTGTCCCTGCCCATGGCAGGGGGGTTGGAACTGGATGGTCTTTAAGGCCCCTTCCAACCCAAACCATCCTGTGGTGCTGTGATTCTGTGGTGACAGAAGTAGGATGAAAAGTAAATAGGGCGATAATGCACCTACATGATTGCTTGTGCTTGCTGTCATAACCACGTACACTGCTGTGTGATGTCTGACAGCCTTGAGGTATTAGCGTTCACCTCCAAAGAGAGAGATTCAATGACATTGTAACATTTCTGCCACTTTAACCAAACGCCTGATTAAAGAAAATACTGTTTTAAAGAATAACATGGTAATTTCACTGGATTTTAGCGTGCTGACAGTCAAAGCTGTTAGAGTTAGGGCCTGATATCACTTCCAGTAACGGTTTTAATTTGTTACAATGTTTCTAATTTTTTTTTTTTTTTTTTTGCTTACCTTCATTTAGTATAACTAGTACCCACAAAGTTCTCCTCTAAGGAAATTAATATGGGAACCCCCACATTGGGGGAATGCTGAGTAAAAGAAAACAGTACTACACTTTCTGCTTATATATATTTATATAAAAATACAGATAAAACTTTTGCTAGGCTTTATTAAGAGCTTAATTAACAGGCATTTTGTGTGTTTCACTCCCAGAACTTTCTACATGATTCACCAAGATATAACACCAGTGCTAACACTTCTATCAGTTTAATGAAGCTACTCTTTAATATATTGAATAGTCTCCTTTGTTCTCTTTTGCTTATGATGAGTTTTGGTGATAATAACTATTTGAAACTACACTCCAGCTTCCTTCTTAATCTGGAGCCTCATTCCGTTTAGGAATGCTTGGATTAGCAACAAAAGGTCATACAGCCCCAGGTACAGAACCAGGGCTGTCACCGCTGCCGTTTGTGGGTTATGTGGTGATGGAGTTTTATTTGCCATTCGTTTCCTCTGTTGCTGCAATGCACAACGGAGCACGAAGTTGTTGTGAGGAACATCAATGTTCACATGAATGCTCTCGTTAATACTGTTTAAACAGACTGCAACAGCCACAGTAAGCATCTAAACCACTACAGTCCTCAATGAAAAAAAAAAATAATAAAAAGGTAAGAAAAATAATTGTTCCAAAGAAGAAAAAACTTGGTGATATGTGCAATGTGTGGAACGCCTTATTTGCAATGTAATTTTACCAGCGTTGGCTTACAACACAGTTAATTGACATGTCTCATGTAAAAACCTTATTCAGCTTTGGGTTCTTTCCCTTACATAGGGGAAAGTCAAAAAGGAAGTTGATTTTCTTTGCTGGCCTTTGCAGAAAAACCTTGTGAAAGGAAGCATAACTCTTTTATAAGAGAGTAGGATCCCTTAATAAATACATCTATGAGTGTAACTGCATTAGAAGTCATTGCAGTATCTCAGCAAGACCTTGGACAATTTCCAAACTCCTGCTGCATGTGAAAGAAGCTGCTGACTGTCCCCTGATTCCAGTAACAACTCTCTGTGCCTGGAGAAGGGGAGGTCGGGAAATGGAGGGAGGTGAAGAGGAACAGGACTCCTTGGAATTAAGTCACTATTAAGGCAGTCTTTTAATAGACTCTCTGCACAGGACCTTTAAAGAAAAGTAATTTCCACACTTACTTTTTCTTGTTGATATCCCTTAATTTCCACTTTCAGCTTCTTCTGTCTTACTACACAAGTAGAAAAGAGGTGATTTTTTTCTTAGGTTTATATATGAACTTTGAACAGCTGTGCAATGGAAAAACTGCACATATTTGAAAAAAATATTTATTTTTACAAGTGTACAGTGTAAAACAATAGTATACAAAGTAAATATGTTCACAAATGCTTTTGTTTTAAAGTCTCTCTGAAAAGAACAGTTTAGATGTCTTGTGATCAGTGGAGCTGTACATTCCTAGACAAGAAGAGCTGCATTTGATACATCACTAAGAAAAAAGGGGCAGCACAGAGGTATGGAAGAAATTTCCAGAAAATGAAAGGTACAGTTCTGGTAGAAGTCAACCTAAACAAGACAGAGACAAAATCCTGATCTTAATTTTTGCTTCGGTGCATCCAATCACCAGATCGCTGGTTGGTCGCTTTCCACAGATTATTCCATCTTCCAGTTAACTTCCCCACCCCAGCCATCCATCTGATTTTATGTTAACTTTTTACTTTGGCATTGAAGTTACAAACAACATTTTAAGCACAGAATACAGTGTTATCAAATTTCATCAGTTCCTGTGTTTGGCCAAGTTACTGGAGTACGTAAAATCATTCAAGTCAAGAGTCCTTGGGCCTCTGCAAACTGCAACAGTTGTACCACCAAACAGCAAGGGTAAGACCCCAACTGCTGGTATTAAAAAACTACCTAGAGGCACACTAGAGTGTGTGTATCCGTGTGTGTAGCTGGTCTTGTGCATGTGCATTTTTACCTGTTCTTGGTTACACTGAGCCTCTGGAAAACATAAATACTGAAAGGTAAATGTTTCTGTCAGCTGATTGTTTTAGCAGTCACATAATCCTTCCTTTGATGTCTTGGGTCAATGAAATCCTAGTACCACCGGGGTTTAGTAGGAGATATATTAAAAGAATTTCTCTGTGATCTTTCCTGCAACGGAAACAGCAGCAAAAGTTATTACTCTGTCACAATAGAGGATTATCTGTGCATTCTTGATTGGCCCAGTCTTTCAAATTATTTTTTTTTAAGCTTACTAGTGGAGCATAACGGTGGTTACAAAGTTAACAAAGCTAAATTTATAACTGTATTTTTAAAAACATTGTTTCCCCTTATATTTTCTGAGATAAGAAGTCTGGGTACCCAGAAGGGAGACCTCCTTAGAGCTACCACAACAATGTTTGGAGAAGACATGAAAGAGCCAAAGGACAAGCAATTCCCCCGGTTATTAGCAGGTTACTCTGAAAACAACGCTGGAGGTCAGTTACTGGAGCAATGCTGTGTGATGTTACACGTATCCACATACCTTCTCGTCTTAAGCCAACAGTTCTCTAAACAGTACTGAGGTAGCTTGTCCACCTTAAGCGAATGGTGTTTAACGTCAGGACAGCGTAACGTGTACTAATTTGATTTTAGAGAGAAAACAGTAACAACATTTCTCAAAGGCTCCTAGAAAGGTAATTTATTTATTTATTTTTTGCTCTAGGGCTCGACTCCTGTTCCTGCTGAACTGAGCCAGTGTGTAAAATCAGAACTGATATCAGCTCAGTAGGCACCGGAGGACGGGTCCATCAACGCTTGGAACAACAGCAGCAGCCGTAAGTGGCAGCTCCAGTCGGAAACAATCATTTCCTGCGAACGATACACAACGCTAAGCTACAACTGCAGAGAAGTCATGAGAGCATCCGTTAAAGAAGAGCCTACAAAACAAAGCTTTATAGACAATTCCAGTTTAGCATCGCAAACATTTATTTCCTACGACCTTTAGAAAAGCTCAGTAACCAAGCTACTGTAGGGCATACCCTCCTTTTGCAGTCAGACTGAGAATTTTAGGACCGATGTTTATTTTCAACTACAAAAAAAGCCTGTGGTCCTTCCTAAGCCTCTTTGCCCGTGAGCCTCCATGTACTGTATCTGCGCACAAGCACTTATTATAAAACTGCCCGCCAAGCAGCAACGTATCTCAGGCATCGAGTGCTCTCTGCCCCACGCAGGCTGACACTTAAACGTCCTCATCTCACCTTCTCTTCAGGTGCAGAACTTAGCCACTGTGAACAAAGAGGGAAACAATCACTGTTCACCAATCAGCTAAGCTCTGCACCTCGCCAGAGAGGTCTCCGTCTGAGTACAACTATTTATCAGATGAGGTTCTTCCGTGACGCGTCTGCTCCTTTCCTCTTTGGACTTTTTTGTTTAACGGATGGAGAGGATGCCACAGTGTACATGTATCAGATAGTTACGGAGATTGTCAGAGTAGCAGCTGCGGTCATGGCTATGTGGTAATCCCTGGCAATGTGATTTTAATCTTAACTCACAAATCATCATGCCAGGAACCCAAACAGCCACAACACTACAAGAAAGCTGTGCAGACACATAGTCACACTCCTAATGGCATCTTTAGATTTATTTTTTTGTAGCTTGCCATGCATTTCTCGTCTAAAAGGTCAAACAGGCAATTCTAGACTACTGCACACACATACTACATAATATTCCTGTGCTAGGTAGATACTTACCACCAGAAGTTGTAGAAATTTTTTATTTCATTATTTAAGGATTATATGAAGACAGTGCCAAGCACAGTAGTACCAGAATGAACTGCATCACCATCTTTCTGGCATCTACTAGATTGTAAGATATTGAACGTAACTCAAGTTTTCTGTGGGTTCCTGACAACTGGCAGCATGTAAGCAAGTCTCTTAGCCCTACCCGTTTTAGACAGCAACCCTCCTTCCCCATTACTGCTATCTTGGCACTCTTTAGTCTCACCCATATTTCCCATAGTGTTCCTGGCAGACAGTGCTTGTCAATACAGAACAACCTTGATTTCATGGTATCTGCTGTATTTCATATAAATAAAGTAAATGCCATGAATTCAATTTGAACTTACTACCAAGTACTGCTACGCGTACAGGCTTGAATGGGAGAAAGTCAAGATTCCTGCTAGATACCAAATAGAAAATGATGATTTTGCTCAATTAGATGCCTTAATGTTGATACCACAAATCAATTGTAGAGTTAGGTGAACAGCCAAGGCAATCATCAGTCTGTCAGATGAGTTAATTCACGAAGCAAAAAATCTGAAGAATGCTGTATTGAAAGAGACGTTCATACCAACCCTAGTTGGCTATGTATTAAACATGCATGTACAAACACTGTGAGGTTACCTCAGGCAATTCAAATAGACTGAGAAATTGAGAATATCTTTGCAAGTGACCCATTTGTAGCCTGCAGCAATCTTTATTTTGTGAACATTTCTTTCAATTTTGCTTTTTCTGTTGATTCCTCCCCATTAATTTCAGAAACAAGCTAGATTATGTATGACATTAACCATGTTCTTTATGTTAAGGCTGTTCTTACCTTATAACCATTCTTCAAAGACCTGACTACGCTTAATGTGCTTGAATTAACAAGTTGTTCTCACATGATTCAGATTTGGTTGCAAGTGTACAACTTCACAATTCTGTTGTGGGATCAGATTCTTTTCAAAGTTTGTGCTACTTATCAAGTCAGCACACAGCTGTGTTAAGCAGAAATGCTTCTCACAGAGTTGCAGTTTTGTGTAGGCTGTAGACAGAGTTCAGAATACAGAATGGAAAACAACTGCAGATGGAGCCTGGCCTTCCCTGGCCATTCTGACTTACAGTTGCCTCTTGTACAATCCATTACAAAGTTTACAACAACGCCCCTCCGTGCTCTCCAGCCAGTGCCTATGCATATCTAACTCACTGCTCCAGCAGCTGGGCTTAAAAACAAACAAACAAAAAAACAGAAAAACCAAGATAGTTCAAAAATTAACTCTTGTTTAAATAAGCTGCCACAAGCTCTGTGGTATGCCAAAGTTTACAGTGTTTAGTGAGTTTCTTTGTAAGGCAAAATCAGGGTATTTAATTTAAAAAGAAAAATCACCTCTTCAGAACAACATCTCTGCCACCACTTTGGCGGAGGACACGTCCATTTGTTCTCGTGCTGCAGCAAAGCATTTGTATGCAAGCTCTTGTTGTTTTGCATCTTCATTCACCATTAATTCACCATAGAGATACACACCCATTGCCTGAAAGATGAACACAGTACACAGTCATCCTGTCAACAGTTATGACTAGTTGAACAGTTTTCTTATTGTTGACCTCCAAGTACCCACTTAATTCAAAAACACCATGGAAAAAGCCTTATACTCAATAGCATACCTTTCCCCCCCCAAAAATGTAGTTTTCTTCGGCTCTCTGTAGCCTAAGATTGCCTATATGTTGTATTGAGTGTGTAAAAAAAGAACATTACTATAAGAAATGTATGTTGTGTTGTGACAAGAAAATGCTTTCTCACTCCATTTTTCTTGCCACTTTTGAAGTTGAAATCTGTTTTCTTTTATCCACTACCTGAAGTACTTCCAAATGCCCCTTAAGAAAACAGTTTGTCCTTCCTTCAACAGGATACACATTTTCTTTCCAGTTGGGATGTTTCCACACGCACTAATAAAGAGCAGAGCAGCTGAAACACCCCACTCTGAAATTCCCGTCTGGCAATGCTGTAGCTGGAAATCAACCACCTGTGGCCAGGTCTGTGTTTCAGAGCCTTTTCTTTAAGTCCAAGATACAGCTTAACCTTCTGTAAGAAAGCAGACTGTCCCTTAGAGCTCGTTCTGGATAACTGGGGCTAAGATCTGGGCCCCTTTGATGGCAGGTAGCAAAGCACCGGCTAACTTCACGGGAAACACATTGGGGATTGCCATTTTTTTTCTGAAGATACAAGCTTTGCATCTTGTTATAGGAGTTCCGTAAGTGTTAAGCTGCACTTATCAAAACACTATATATATGTTATTATTATATACATGCCATGCATAATATATATATTATGTACACAATATATGCCACATATATGACATATTATTTATATACACAAGACGTGTGATGTTATATATACGACTTAATTATTATATTTGGCATATATTATATATATGCCACACATATATAACTATTAAATGTGGCATATGTTATATATATAATTATATATTATATATAATTGTTATATGTGGCATATATTTTATATATATATATATGACAAAACTTAGCAGCTCAGCAGATTAACTTGTACAGTTGCAAACAATGCTTGGACAGTTGCAGAAGAGGAAGAATATGGATAGCATTGAAAAAACCATTTTGTAACATAATTCCTCACAAATTCTAGTGTTGGCTTGATAAGATTAAAAATTAAGCTTTAACAAGAGGGGAAATTTATAGTTTAACAGTGACTGAAATTATAGGAAAAGGTCCCAAACAGACAGAAATCTGCCAGACACTGTGACAGTGCCCTAACCATGGGCATTTCTTTTGCAGTCACAGACCCCAGGTTTCCAGAACCTGCAGCTGCAGATCGCACCAGGAACACTGCCTTGGAGCTGGGCTCAAGTTGCTTTCATAAAGAATTTCAAAAATGTTGGAATTTTGTTCCAAATAGGAATTATCTTCTCTACCCAGTATTAATAATTTTCCCCCTAACCTAAACATTAAAATGCAGTAAAAACACTGGGTTTTTGTAATCCTGGAAAGGATTAAATAGTCACATTTACATTTTTCCCAGACTTTAAAGGAAAAAAAAAAAAGTCTTTCATGATCAGTAACGACATACAACTACTCTGATTTGAGTTGTAATCATTCCAGAACCTGGTTGTGTTATAAACTGTTTCCACCGCTGGAGTAAATGAAATGAAATATATTGAGGATTACATGAAAAAAATATTGCAGAAATTCTTTCCCTGCACTGCAGAAAACATTTGTTTTTGTTTGGCATTGTATCTGTTCTAAATGTAATGCAATTCAGTATGTTTGTATGAACTTCAGGATTTTTGTTTTGCCTTTCTGCTGGTGGAGTGGACACCTGCATCGTTCCATATGATAAAAATATGCACAGCATATATAAATTCCTTGTTGTTCTAAATACTGTTGTTACATGCCTTTTTTTTTTTTTTTTAATTCAAATAAAGAGCTTGCCAGGAAGTCTTGAGACTGTTTATTGGCTGAGATATAAATAGGAGGTATACTTCAGAGCTGGAAGAAAGAGCATAAGAGACTGCAGTAACTTTATTATGCTGTTGTGACAAAATTTATTTATTTGTCTGAAAGCAAAAAAAGCTCATAGGCTGCAAATGGCTTTGTTCACTGTCAACATGAAAGGAAAAGGCATGAATATCTCTCTCAATGATTTTCATATACCTTGCAATGTTTTCTTTCCTTTTTTTTTTTTCATATATTTTAAATATAGCTGTGATCCTAGGCAGTGAAGGTCTTGACTTTATAGAGTTCACAGTGAATAAAAACAAATGGGAAGTGAAATCAAAAGAATGAGGCAGAGGTACAATTACAACTGTAATTTCATAATAGCTTAGCCATAGTAAAGACGTTTTATATAGCTGGCATTTTAAGACCTTCAAAATTGTCTCAAATCATTTTCCTAACAGTGGAGATGCATCCTTGGATGAACATCCTTGCACTATGCTTCTCCTATAAGATGATCTGTACATCAACTTGAAAGTTTCTGTCACTGTTTTGCACTAAACTCATATCTATGTGAGTTAATATCCACAGCTAGACTTGCCTTCGTCATCCTGCAAATCGAGGAAAATGCTTCTTAGCGTTGGCAAGGACCATTGCTACCTCTGGCTTGTATAAAATGGAAGCAGAAGAAGAGGATATATCCTATTTTACCGCTTTACAGATGATTAGCATGCTTAGGTGGGGGTGAGTAGGCAGTTTCCTTAAATTGCACTTTTTAAAGAAAGGGCAAAAACTGAATACACACTCCACTTTTTAACTGTCTCCAGCAAGAAAATATATTAAAATAGTTTTCAGTTTCACATTAAGGATCTCAAAAAGGTGTAAAAGGTGATTATTTTGAAAACGCTAATTACATGGAACTGACCTGATCTTCTCTGAGAAATTTCTCAACATCTCCATATCCAGGCACATATTTGTGTTTAACAACAAGTTCACACCACCGATGACGAACCTTTGGGAAGAGAAAAAAAAAAAAACAAGAAAAAATGAAATTATATCTGTATCTTTCTGGGCTTCAGAACTCCACAAGACCTAACGACAAACCTCTCATTCTAGAATAGTAAATTAATCCATATCCTGACACCAGTTTGCTGCATCTTTTCCTCGAGATTTTCCAGTCTAGACTTATGTTTGTCTAAATGTTATTTTCCTTCCTTTATATTTGCCTAAACATTATTTATTTTATACTGTTAGAAGTAAGGAATGGGGCAGGAGGAGCAGACGATAGCTAAAAATGCCCAGAAGAACAAGACAGAATTAATCATCTCCTCTACATAAGTTTAAAATCCAAGTAATAAAAAGACTTAAATATAATACTGTACCAAGATTAAATTAATGTTAAAAGCATAAGCGTTAGATATAAAACCATGCAGCAAGGTTCAGTTAAGTGGAACATAGTTTTGCCACCATCGTTTTCCAGTACTAGATTTTAAACACCTTTCAAAGAGTTTAAAATCTGTGTACACCCAAAAATCTAGGCTGTTCTACCAAATGCACATAGATGAAAACAGTTATTAACATAATGTAATGAAAAATACAGAGTTTTTAAAGCCAATCACAATTGAAAAATATGTATATTTAAGTAGTGTGAATAACATGACTTTGAAATGCCCATTTTTTTTCGGTTGCCTTTAAATTTCTGACTTTGTTCTTCAACATTCCTGTGGATTAAAACTCATCTTACACTCCAGCAAGGCTTCCACAGTTGTAGGCAGTGACCAGACTGATGTTTTTTACTCTATCACTGGAACATCACTGATCTAAAGGAAAACAATTAAGTGCAATAAAACCCTCCCACCCTCCTGCTCCTTCTCTTTTACCCTTTGGTATTACTATCTTTTGTAAGATAGGGCACCTAATAACAATCATTTTGTATATAATAAAATGTAAGCAGTTTTGATATTTTTCAAAACTAAGTCCAAATTGTGTTCATATCAAGTCACTGTGCATGAACCTTTTTCTGAATGACAGATTTACCAATAACATTGAGAATGGAAGCCAGGAATGAAGAAAAAGAATTGATACTTAAACATCTTATTGCTTTGGAAAATAAGGTATTTGGAAATAATTTCCTTGTCATCCTAATCCTTGCTAACTTTATGTCTCAAGAAAGTTTTACAGTCGTATGTGATTAGAGGATAACCCCATTAACATGATTAACAAGTAATAAATGCTCAGAGGTCCTGGAAGAGTCCTTTTGGGTAGCTGGAATCTCCTCGCAGCTTACCTGTTACATGACACAGTTTGAACACAGCTTCTGAATTAAATAAAATACTGCGTGGAGTCATGGCTGAAGGTGATTTGCACTCACAGCAGGTAAGACACTGCAGAGTTAAAGTGCAACGCATGGTGGGGGATAAAAGCTGTCTCTGAAAGGTTTTTGCTGACTAAATAACAGCTGTTAAGACTCCTGCATGGGGAACCAGAGCTAAATCCACAAAAGCAAATGGTGTTCCAAGCTTCAACTTGTTTTGCCATAGATACCCACACATCTACAATATGGGCCATCAAAACCCTATCCAGCTGCTGCGTTTCCCTGGAGACACCAAACGTACCACCAGTAAATCTTCCCAGGCAATCCAGCTCCCTTACAGGACATTTTTCATAGCACCAAAGAGCTCCATGCCTGGAACAAACCTCAGAAATTTAGGCTCAAAAATTAAGCATATCCCTCTCTCTCATCTGCAGCTTGAATTAAGTACGCAGAACAGAAAACACTGAAAAGGTTGTCTACCTTCACTGGAAGCACTTTACCCTACCTGTGCAGCACTGCTGTCAACTATTTAAGAAGAAAGAAAATTTTCCTTATGTATTCATGGCATGTACGGAATAAACACGGAGGAGAGAAAAGGGACTGCGGTGCTCTGCTGTGATCGCTGCGCTTCCAAGCCTCGTGGCCCAGCACCTACAGCACCTATCCGGGAGGCAAGCCATCAAGTACAGTTTCTATGTCTGCTCAAGATCTGGAAACACGCCTTTGGTGAGAACGTTCAACAAACAAATTACGAAGTATTTTGAGATGGGGCTCTCTTCATACCTCCTGGTGAAGCTGTTTTTTCCCCATATGTAATTATTAAAGCATTAATAATTACAGGATCCTACAGGAGATAGTCAGAGGCCCTTGGGTGCCAAAATTTTTAAGTACTTTCCGTAACAACCCAGGCACCTGGCTCGCACAGTGCAAACGCTCCCTTTTGTGATTGTTACCATAGCACCTGCATGGAGAGCAGCGCAGAAGTTATCGGTGTGGATGTACTCACGTGCTTCTGCTTACTCACGTACCTACGTAGTGCACGTCTGCCTTGTATTTTTATCATTGCCTGATTATCTGAATTCCCACTGTTTTGCAAAACAAAGAACAATTATGCTGTATCCTTTCCTTAATCGCCCCTTCCTCCATAGGGTTCCCACTCCTGGCAGTACACCTCCTTTCAAAGAGTTTGAAAGAAAAGCATTGATTTGTTGAGTGAGACTTGGTACAGCACACACTTTTCTTTCTCTCTCTTTTCTCTCTTTCTTTCTTTCTCAGGGTCATTACAAACCCTGGCACATTCCCAGACCTGAAGTGCTGGAGGCTCGCCAGCTGGGGCAGGAGCAGCACGTCTGTTATCCTCAGATTACACGTTTGCCTCCTGCTTCCCGAAAAGCCCCGAATGCCGTCATGGCACGGCGAGCTGCAGGAGAACCAGCCGCTGCTGAGGCAACCGTAAAAACCAGCTGTGGGGGCAGCCAGACCCCGGCTTCCCGGCGACCTGCAGGGACCCGCGGGGCAGCTGTGGGCACCGAGACCGTCCCAGCATGTGGCAGGGGCACGCGGCGACCTGCTCGGCCCTGCCACCGAAGCCTCAAGGGCGGCCTGAGTGGGCACGGCCTGGCTGCTGTCCTGCGGGGCCTGTACGGTGCGCGGGCCGCCACGTTACACAGCTGCCGCTAGAGCGAACGCGGCTGCGTCTTGGACATGAGCGCTACAAAAAAGTATTTTTTTTTCTGGCACAATCCAAGCCCTAGGCTCATACCGCACAGATGAGAACTTTATTCATGTAAGAGGAAGACAGAAAAAAAATAAGTTTGGTTCCCAGTGTTTCTTCCAGTGCTTGGAGCATAAGAAGCCCCACAGCTTTGCAGCGTAATGAATGTGTCATGCGACCAGGCCCTCTAACAAACCCCTATCAAAAAGAAATGTTGAAAGCTAAGCAGCTTGTGGTAGGACCGAGCTAACCGTACCGCATCCTGTGTATGCTCTTCTTGGCTTTTCCTTTCCTCCCAGGAGCAAATACTCAGTGGTGAAAATAAGAATTCATTAATCCCCTCCGAGTCCTCCCTCTGCACATTTCTCAGCGCTCTCCCGCACGGTGCAGAGATGCGCGCCGTATGTCACTTTGGCTGGCTCCTTGGCACCAGACAGACCCAAAAAGCAATTCGCAGCCATCCTTCCCCTTGCCGCTGGCAGAAAGCACGCACCTGCAGCTGCCCACCCACTCTCTCTGGTCCGGCGGCTGCAGGACATACGTGCCAAAGCTAGAAAAGCTGCTGGTTTTCCCGGCCTCAGACTGACGAGTCCTCCCAGGCAAGGGGAGAGGTGACAGGGGCCTGGTGGCACCTCCAGTCCCTGACCCACTCCTTGTCTCTTTCCTCCCTCCCAGCTTTCACCACTGGTGCCGGTATTTGAACAATCACCTTCTCGAGTTAAACGGGAATCGCTTCTTTGAGGTTTGTGAGACACCACACATCCTAGCAGTGCATTTCTGAGCCACACCTCAGTGGCAGGAAGACACCCAGACAGCCACTTGCGCAGGTGTGATGACTGAAAACGACTGATAGGTTTTCACAAATACCAGCCCCATCAAGATCTATGTGTTGGCTAACATCTAGGTGAAATATCTTGAAGGGCTGCTACTGTCATAAAGCACTGAATCTCCAGTTTAGAAGCTTATACAAATAACTTAAGTAGTCTCATATTATCTTTTAATTTGACTTCTGGAAGAATACCCATCATTGCACAACGTTATCAGGAACTCAAACATCGCCTGTATTTTGACAGTGCAATGGGAAACGTTTAGAAAACAAAATGATACCATTCTAGTCTATTTTCAGAGAGTAAATTGCTACATGAGATTTCGGCTGAAATAAGTACTTACATAAATTACATAATAAATTATATTAATATATATTAATATCCAGCTCTAAGACAGTCCTTTTGTTTTAATAATCTGGGCCACGATCTTTTGGTAAATGCTGCTTGGGGATGATGGAGTACACTCATCTCAGGCATCAAACACATGCCTTGACTTGCAAAAGAAAAGCTACTAATAACATATACTAATAAGAAATCTGAGAAACTGTAATTTTAAACTATTTCAAACAGGACTTACGTTATATATTTTTTCTTTTCTGACCCAGGGGATTAATTACTTTGCCTAATCTATTTTATTCTCCCGTGCCTCATACAAACAATCAGGCAAGCCTAAAACAAACACTCTCACAGAAAGCCCCGTATGTTCTACTGTAGAGATCTAGCTTGTTAAAGTTCTCAATAATATGTATACAAGCAAAAAAAAAAATATTTTACAGAGGAGAGGAGGAGAGTTTTATTAAGCTTTTGGTCTGCAGAATGGGAGACTAGCTTCAGGGAGAATGAGTACATTTTGCTAATAGCTGGATCCAATTTAACAGGCGCCAAGAGACAACAAATCTAAATCACAGAACAAAAGCAACTTACTTAGAGATCCCAGTAAACAGGCTAATGTGAAATACATTAAGAGCTATTGAACACCAGAACGGAATCTTTATTAAAGGTAGGAGGCATTTGTGATCTGTATAAAGCATGTGTTCGGACCTGATTGGGAAAAAAAAAAAAAAAGAAAAAGTATTTGAACAACCATAATCACAAATGTTAAACAGATCTCAGTTGCAAGACTCTAGTCTAATCTGGAGAAGAAAAATACAATGAAACTTTTTCAAATAACGATGCCTTCCTACTATAGATTAGTTTTAATTAACAAAAAGGAAGCTGGTATCTCCAGTTCACCAGAAAACTGTTCTGTTCTATCTGAAAGTATTTATCTCTAGTCTCTTTCTATATGCACTCAAACTGGATTTAAATATTAGATCATTTTCAGTCAGTTAAGGAACAATGCCACATGTTACTGGGCAATATTTGGCCTAAAAAGTCTTTTACAATTGGCTAACATGGACAAATTACAGTTTAAAAACTGCAAATTTTACAACCTTATTGTGGCAAAGTGGCTTTAATGACTTTTTTTTTTTTCCCCTGGTGGCTTTGCAACAGCAAACATTTAAGAACAGCTGAAATAGTTACTCTTTAACACACCAGCCAGGTTGCATCAGTGACTTCTCATTCTACATAATCTGCATTTCACATGTGCATTCCTAAGCTCTATACCACAGTATAAGCATGCTTTAGCATGTAAATTTGGTTTCATGAACATTTACCAAGTAAGATGATCAGGGAAGCTCAATGAGCTCAAAAGGAGCAATGAAACAGCCATGTGTGTTACAACTGTGCTGACAGAGTATCAGATTGGCAATCTAGAAAAAATGTACTCAATAGCCAAAAACCTACTGAATGCAAGCAGAACGGATTCATCACTCTGACGAGAGGTCTGTAATTGGGATTACTGTATACGCCAAGGGTTTGTCAGGAGGAGTCTGAGCAAAGAAGCTGTGTAACTGCTTAAATCAGGTCCAAAAAATTCGGTAGTCTTCATTGCATAAGTTACTTCTCAGGCAGTGATTTGTAATGCTCCTTCTGACAACACTGCAGGGCCAAAGAAACCATGGCCAGATAGAGAGCCACAGCAGCGGGTATCTTTGAAAGCAAACCTTTTTCCTGAGAAAAAGGTTTCTCATAGTGCCAAGATTTAATGCTGTGTACTGTAATGCTCTCTCCCAGTATTAAACAAGTCATTTTCCAGCACTGTGGGCAAAACTACGGTAACACCTTAAATGTTAAGATGGCTCTCTTGCTAGCCTTACTCATGCTGCTTTTCAATCCATGTGCTGGGAAGGACTGCTGTTCAGGGGGAGCAGGGCTGGCAGGACCCAAGCCTGATTGATTCAGGGACCCCCACCATGCTTTGCATTGGACAGTGATTGCACAGGTAGCTCCAGGACCATTACTGCTACCTTGGACAACATCCTATTCCTCTTTCTGTCCCCCAGTATTTTAGCCAATGGGCAGCCCAGCAAACAGGAACATGGTCATACAGAAAACCTTGAGCTAATGAAGGGCTGGGCTAATCAAAATGATGTTTGTCAGGAAATACTTGTCATTTTAAGGAGAACTATGTAGAGGTCTAAATACTTTAAAACCTGAAGTAATGAACTGGCTGTAAAAAAGTTATTTAAAACATTGTTTTAACAGAATACCAAACTGGATTTTGGTAACATTGGTACCAATATCATACTTCCTTAGCTCATTTTGCTCCTTCTGATTGCTGTTTCTGCATAGACGAAGCAATTGCATGCTATGACGGGTGTTCGTGACAGGGGAGAAGCACTCCAAGTCCTGCCTCTCCTTAGTTCTCTCAGCAGCACTGACAGAGGCTCTGGGTGGAGCTTCATGCAGCAACTGCCTCCATTTAGTAAGAGAGAAGACAGGGCTGTATGATCTAGCTTTTTTTTTTTAAAAAAGAAAAAGAAAAGGAAAAAAGGAGTAAGTTCTGCATTCTGGCCAACTGCAGGCCGTGGGACAACCGGCAGCATTTGGAGCTGTAACTGCCCCAGCACACCAGAAAGCCAGGCAGCGTGTTCCCACAGCTGCTGCAAGCCTTAGCTACCAACAGGCGTGGGCTTGAAACTTCTCCCCTTTACAAATCTGATTTATGGGCACACATTTCCTTTCTGTCCCTTCACCTTCCGTCCAACTGCAGGCTACTGAACCATTCCTCCGTGACATAACCCAGTGACTTTCACAAACTTACTGCAGTCCCTAGGCCTTGCTGAAGAGCAACCAGGCAGGTCCCTCTTGCCCGAGTCCCCCACACTGCTAACACACGATACTGCTTCCAAATAAAACATAAGCTAATCCACAACCAGCGCAGGAACTCTTTCCCACATAAACATACAGAAGCCTAGGAATCACAAAACACGCTGCTTAGGAATGTCCAAGCAGAGCTGAGGACATCGCTGCTGCTTTCTCTGATCAGAAAGGCATAGTGACTGGAGAGTTGCATCCCAGGACAAGGTTCAATGAAGTGTATGCCAAGAGCCTGTTTAGAAAAAACAAATGCCCTTTCTAACCCCATCTCCAGTTCACAAAAAGAGAGCTCCCAATTAGAGACCAGACACTCTTCTCCCTATGTGGGCCACATCTGCGATCAATGACATCTGTGTTCATAGAAGTTTTCCAAAAAAAGGCAGAAAATGTGAGAAATCAAGCAGCCATGTCTAATCCTTCTTAAAAGGTGGCTCTGGCTGTGTCTCTCTCCTGGTGTCAATGCGCTCGTCATGAATCAGTGACCATGGTAAGACACAATGCTGACATCCCATGCGCTCCTCCGCCTGCCTCTCCTCTCTCCCATTTAGAAGACGACTCGAACACAACAGTAGCTGGCCTCAAGTTTTCCTCCTCCTTCTACTGTGGGCCAATAACGTGACGATAGGACAATAACCTATAGTGAGGTTATATAAGGAAAGGGGAAAAGCAGCGTGCACCGGCACCAAGTTAGCATTCACAGTGCCTGCTGGAATAGCATATCCCCACTGCGCCTGAAGGCTTTTCCACTGCGTTTCCATTTAGGCTCCCATGATCTCTGTTCTAGGGGGAGTGGCTCCTATATCGTAATGCCACGTGAGGTAAGGATGTGTTTAGCCTAGCATGTGAAACCATTTAGTTTGAAAAACAAAGGTTTTTAAAAATAAGCCTTAATTAAAAACATAAATACACTACTTACACTGGAACCAAACGCTTCCCCTTGCCCCTGCCTTTTTTTAGCCTTGCATGTTCAGCAGGCTGGACTGTTAGTGCGTTTCACAGCTTGCAGCAAGATGGAGATGGCAGAAGAGATGTCATCAGCTGCCTCTTTAACTACTCCACCGGAGATGCATGTCGAGCTGGGCTTTGCTGTGGTGCTGCTTGCTTTCAGGCTGCCTTCTGGCCCGCCGCAGAACAAAGGAGCTCTGCCCTCCCAAACCGCCCTGTGCCCTCAGTGCTGAGGATGCCCTGGCACCATGGCAGGCCCCCGCACCACCGCAGGCCCCAGCACCACCACCCGCAGCACTGGTCCCACGTGCGGTGGTGGGGACAGCAGCACAGTACCCTGAGGTACAGGGTATGAGCCTCGGAAGAGAGGGAAGAAAGGGCAGGTCCCAGCCTCAGGCCACAAAAGGCCACAGGGACAAGGCCTGTCAGGGAGGTGAGACAGGCTTGGGAACGCGTGTATGTCCCAGCTGGCCCCTCACCCAAAATGTAAGACCACAACTGCCTCTGTCTGATGTACAAACCCCACCCAAATTCCCTCTGACTCCTTGACCAAAATGCTTAGCGACAATAGTGGCTATAATACTTCTGGTATTACCATGATTTTGTTTCTGCATCAACATCATGAGTGGTTCAAATACTGCCCATCACCTCTGTTTCCAAACCAAATACGTCTAGAGTTTCTACCCGTACAATGTTTGCATATATATTTCAACACAAGCTATTTATAAATGCAAATAAAAGCATGCTGGGCTTATAAAACCAAATGTTGTAGTGGGAAAAAGCACATAAACACTCATACATCTGAAGCAGAAACCCAGCTCTGCAGAGTTTGATGTTGAGCACAAGAACCTTCTGTTACCAATTATAACTGAATCGTAACTCCCGTTCAGCAAAAGGCAAGGCTGCTGCAAGCATCAGCACAACAGTGAGCTGCACCCTCAGCTTGTGCCCCTCTCTCCTCTACTTCTGCCTCCTTCCTCTCATATCTAGAGGCAAAAAAAACAGTGCCTTCCTTTTATCTTTGGTCTCCACAGCGACTGCGGTCCAAACATTTGTCACTTCCAGGCAAGATGACTGTCACAGACAGGATCTGGAGCTGCATGTGCGAATGAGGCACATATTCCAGGCAGTGAATAATGTGGCTGCCTGGCTCCTCCATAGCTTTGGCCACAGCCAGCCCATCCACCCTGTACTCATATCCTTCCAGTTTTGCATAGTTTAAAACTTTGGTTCCAATTTTCAAAACAATTAAACATGAGGTTTTGACACTAAAGACCTTTCACATCACTCATACTCATCCCTCTCCCAAATCCCAGAAAAAAGTCTCGAGAGAAATATACGTTGATTGTATAAGCTGAGAAAAAACATGCTGCTGAAATGGGAACACACAGATTCTACTCTGCGTTTCAGATTTTTGAGTCATCCTCCTCTCAGTTCCCAAGAACACAGTCACCCTTGCTGCCCAGGGCAATGCTTACCCCACCTGGAACGCAGCAGGACGCCCCTCCAGGACTCTGCAGCCCCAAAGGTATTTAAATTGCACAGAGTTGAAAAGAGGACACCAGGATTTTACTCACACAAATATATTTAAGTCAGTGACTCAGCAGCGTGACCAGATCCGTGTGGCTAAGGTAATGACATCAGAACCAGCCAGGGTTAGCAATTTCAAACTGCCCCATTTTTTGTGCTATATAGGCCTTGCAAGCTTATGGCATGCCATGTTTCTCTTCCTGCTCTGTGGTCCCTGCCAGGGATAACCTGCATTTACAGTCAACCTTCATGCAGGCAGAAGTAGCAGATGAACTGTTTGGATGTAGGATCAAAATCAGTTTATTTTAAATATGAAGTATCTTGTTCACAGTTGCAAAATGCAACATATAAGCACAAATATGTCTACAGCTTCATAATGAAACAACTGGGGAAAACTACTCCTGATAGCTAAGAGGTGTTAGTGTTTTCTGTTGGTGGTGGTGGTGGTGGTGTTTTTTTATTATTTTTTATTTTATTTTTTATTTTTATAAGTGCATGCTCCTCAACATCCTGGCAGCTATCATACATATACAAAGAGAGCAACCTTTCAAATTTCAGGACAAGGTTTGTATTACAGTGCTAGGCTTATATTGCCCTACACAGAAATACTGTATAACATTTCAAATAAAGCAGTTGTACCCAATTCAGAACACCTTTGAGATTGACTTCAGAAGTCCAGAGGCCTCCACCACAAGATCCTCCTTTCCAGGATACAGAAAAGCAAGAACTATTTCCAATCCCTCCCTCAGCAGATTCTTTGCACAAATAGCAGTAGAATTAGTGATGGTAGCAGCAGTAGTAATAAACAAAACTCAGTACATGGTTCCTTCCTACCACTGAATATCAAAAGGTTGTTGGGTCGCCTGATGAAGATGAAATTAAGTGCTAAAACCAGTTAGAAAAATAAGGGAGGATAAATGAACAGCACCAGCACAAGACAGAGGCTTGGAAACTCCTGCGAATGCCACCCAGCAGCAAGTGAGATCACTTGGAAGAGGCGTGCTGCTGCTGGCTCCTGGAGGGTTCAGGATAAGGAGTGCTGACTGGTGAAAAGTTATTTTGAGTGTTCCATAAATCTTGTGCTCTGACTGTGCCCTTCAGAGACCTAATGCTGATTGAGGGGTTTTCGGTTCTTCTCAAGTGGTTTGAAAAGTCCCTGTACTTTACATGTAGCATCAAAACTAACCCAAATCATGGCCATTTGAGACTATCCTTTGATC